>NC_057392.1:85976115-86276115 GCF_019320065.1 Cervus canadensis
TCTGTCTTTGTGCCAGTACCACACTGTCTTGATGACTGTGGCTTTGTTTAGTAGAGTTGAGTCAGGCAGGTTGGATCCTCCAGTTCCATTTTTCTTTTTCAAGATTACTTTGGCTATTCGAGGTTTTTTGTATTTCCATACAAATTGTGAAATTCTTTGGTCTAGTTCTGTGAAAAATACCGTTGGTAGCTTGATGGGGATTGCATTGAATCTATAGATTGCTTTGGGTTGGAAGTTTTGGCCACAGCAATCAGAGCAGAAAAAGAAGTAAAAGGAATCCAGATAGGAAAAGAAGAAGTGAAACTCTCACTGTTTGCAGATGACATGATCCTCTATATAGAAAACCCTAAAGACTCTACCAGAAAATTACTAGAGCTAATCAATGAATATAGTAAAGTTGCAGGATATAAAATTAACACACAGAAATCCCTTGCATTCCTATATACTAACAATGAAAAAACAGAAAGAGAAATTAAGGAAACAATACCATTCACCATTGCAACAAAAAGAATAAAATACTTAGGAGTATATCTACCTAAAGAAACAAAAGACCTATACATAGAAAACTATAAAACACTGATGAAAGAAATCAAAGAGGACACAAACAGATGGAGAAACATACCGTGTTCATGGATTGGAAGAATCAATATTGTCAAAATGGCTATTCTACCCAAAGCAATCTATAGATTCAATGCAATCCCCATTATGATCATTTTTTGACTCAGGATTTTCTCTATGTAAGATCAGGCCTTCTGTGAATAGAGATATTTTTACTCCTTTCTTTCCAGTGTGGATACCTTTTATTTCTTTTCTTTTTTTTTCTTTCTTAATTGCCTTGCTATAATCTCTAGTATAATGTTAAACAGACGTGGCAAAAATAGATATTCTTGTCTTCTTCTTGATTTTCTAACCTTTTCTGATCGTTGTCTTTACTCTTTTACCATTCAGCGTCAAGCTAGCTATTTTTTATAGATATCTTTTAGTAGATGAAGCCCCATGTTTTTTAGTTTGTTGAACACTGTTATGATGAAAGACTGTCACATTTTGTCGAATGTTTTTCTCCTGCAGCTACTCTGACGGCCATGCAGTTTTGTTCTTTGTTGATAAGGTATATTACATTAATCAATTTTGAAATGGTAATCCAACTCTGTGTTCCTGGGCCACAGTATATAATTCTTTTTGTATCTTGCTTGGTTGGTTTGCTAGAATATTGAGGATTTTTGCAACTATATTTATGAGATATACTGTTCTGTACTTTTCTTCTTTTTGTCTAATTGTGATATCAGGCAAATTGTGAACTTAGAGAATGAGTTGGGAAGTATTCCCTCCACTTTGAAACTCTTTGAAAAAGCTTGTGAAAGATTAGTAATGATCCTTCTTTAAATGTTTGGTAGCATTCACCAGTCAAGCCATCTGACGTAGGTTTCTCTTTGTAGGATTTTTTTTTTTTTAATTACTAGTTCAGTTGCATTACTTGCTATTTGTTTACTCTTAAAATCTGCTCTTGAGTCAGTATCATATTTACATTTTGGGAAATGTAAAAAGAAACTTATTAAATGACACCACAGGAATACATTCAACAAAAATTAAGTGTTGGTAATCCCACTGGACAGATCATTTCCTTTCCTCAACAAATAAATTACAGAAGAAAAAACAAAACAAGAATGTGAGGAGGATAACCAGAGATTATTAGAGACTTAAGAGCCCCATGTCAATTGGAATTTTGAATCTTATGCAGATCCTGATTCTAACAAGCTACAAAACAAAATGAGACAATCAAGGATATTTTTTAACACTAATAAAATACTGTACATTAGAGGTGTTGCAGGTTTGATTTCAGACCACTGCAATAAGTAAATATTGCAATTAAGTTAGTTACATGAATTATTTGGTTCAGTGCATATTAAAGTTAGGTTTATGCTATACTTTAGTCTACTAACTGTACAATAACAGTATATATATATATATAAAAAATAGCAGTATATCTAAAAAACTGTACAAAAGGAGTATATCTAATGTATGTAGCTTCCTTAAAAATACTTTATTGCTTCAAAAATGCCAAAACAATTAAAAAATAGCATCAAAGATCATTGATCACAGATCACCATAATAAACATAATAATGATGAAAATTTTGAAATATTCCAATAATTACTAAAATGTTCCCCAGAGACATACGTGAGCAAATGCTGTTGGGACAATGTCACCAATATAATTAGTTGATGCAGAATTGCCACAAACTATCAATTTGTTTAAAAACCACAATATCAGTAAAGCTGAATAAAGTGAAGTGCAATAAAACAAGGCACGCCTGTATAATTACCTATGTAATTTAAAAGTGACCTATGTCTTTAAAAGTATTCTTATGTTTAGAGATATATACTGAAAATGATAAGATATGAGGCATATGATTAAAAATGATTCAGGGATAGGGTATGTACAGGGATAAAGATAAAAAAAATTGGTAATAAGTTGATTATTAAAACTGGTGATTGTTGGTCCTTTAATGGACCGGAACCTGTGGTCCGGAGTCGACGATAAGAAAGTAAGAGAGAGAAAGAGGCTGACATCCCCTGGTTTAGGCGGAAAGTCAATAGAGTCCTGTTCTTAGGGGTCGCGCCGCTGCACGGAGGCACCGGGCGCCCTCTCGAGTGGGTGAAGGCATAGTGCGCCTTCTCCAGAGGGGCTTAGAAGCCCGGGCAAGAAAGTGAGCTCACGGGCCTCCGCGCTCCAAGGAATTAGCCGCAAATAGAGAGATAGAGAGAGAAAGACAGGAAGAAGAGAAAGAAAGAAAGAAACGGGGACCCAAGCTCTGATGGAGCAAAGGTGTTTTAATCAACATGGCGTGGGCATATATACTGTCTTACAAGGTAGTTATTCTCAGCAAAGATAAAGATTAAAATTCCAGACTTACAAAACATAAGAAGATCCCTATCAAAGAGAGAATTGCAAACAATCACCTTTTATCATATGGCTCATAAAAAGGAAGAGGGTACTTATCACCGTAATGAGAAATGCCTGGATTCCTCAGCCCCGGGAAAGGCGTGCCTCTCCTCTTAATTCCTGAATATTCAGGACTTAATAAGGGCCAGAGGGTTCCTGACAGATCCAAAACAGCACACAGGAAGCCTCTTGTTAAATGCTTCCTGACAGTGATAAATTCATGGGTCCCTTACATTATTTTGAATTCTTCCATAATATAGAGCTAAAAAAATAAGCAAATAAATATTTACTAACTCCTAACGATGTACTCATCATTGTGTTAAGCAATGTATAATAATGAAAGAACTATACATCATGATTTCTGACCATAAATCTTTGATCTCATCCAGGCGACAATATTAAGAGTCATGAGGACTTCTCTGGTGGTACTGTGGATGCTGTGGATACTTCTCTGGTGGTGCTATGGTGCTAGTGCAGGGGATACAGTTTCAACCCTTGGTCCATGCCGCAGAGCAACTATGCCTGTACACCATAACTACTGAAGCTCACGTTCTAGAACCCATGAGCTGCAACTACTGAAGCCCATGTGCCTGAAGCCTGCGCTCCAGAACAAGAGAAGCCACACAATGAGTAGCCTGTGCACCACAATGAAGAGTAGCCCTTGCTTACCACAACTAGAGCAAGCCCACATATAGCAACAAAGGCCCAGCACAGCCAAAAAAAAAAAAAGCTTTTTTTAAGTCATGAGACAAGTCAATGGAATTAATAGTTAAAATACTTGGCACAGATTATAGGCATCCAGAGGAGAATTAAATTTCTGAGGCCTGGAAATGTTAGAGGAAACATTATAGAAGAGAAGAGATTCAAATCAGCATTTTAGAGGATAGGACAAATCTGATCAGATAAAAGGAATAGAGAAAAGGCTGGGCAGTTTATTAGATTCTATAAAGGTTCATAAGTAAGAATTTCCTCTTACTATTTTGTTTGGTATATTACTTCCCAATGCTTCATCCCTGGGCTCTTAAAAGCAAACTAAAGATATTTGAAGATTTCGGAGTTCAGTGCATTGAAATCGGAGTTCAGTTCTGCTTTGAAATCATCTCTGAATATTAAATTATGCAAATTTCATTGAGTATATATAGTCCGTCTGTCATCATATTTTTAAAGGTCATCTGTTGTTCTCTTGCAGAAACATCATTTCTTCTCAGTAAAAACCAAATTGAACCACATATTTCAAATAAAACTAAAGGTGGAAGTCTCTCCCTAAACACACTGCCAAAGAAAACCATTATGCAAATCATCTAGGAGTTGAATATATTTTTACACTCACAGCAGGTGAATGCAAAATTAGCACACAATAGAAGGTAAAGTTTTGATGAATTCAAAGAGAATGCATGTCAAGGGTAACTAATGGTGGCCCCATTATATCTCCCAATAATGTCAGAGAAATATTTCTTCCAATTTTTCAGCTTAAGCATAATTACTCTAACCACTAAGTTAGAGTGGTTATTCTAACTTATTGTCTTGCTAGGAAAACAAACCAACCTATATGCTTACCCAAAATTATCTAGTAGAACAGGTTACAAGATATGAACCTGAGACCACAAGAGGATAACTAATTTACCTAAATCAACAGTTAGTAAATAATAAAGTCAGGAATACTAAAAATATAACAGAATGTAAAACATACTTTATATTATGTATGTTTTCTCTTCTCAAATTACACTTTAATATTCATCTACTTTATTACATACCTTCACAGACATATTTAAGGACTTCATTCATCTGACAGGCAACAGCTTCATTTGATAAACTAGACCATTTTTCAATCTGTTATGAAACTACAACATAGAACATGAGTGGCCCACACATCAATCATGTCATGCTTCCTGCTAATAGAATTACAGGTTTGTTCAGGTACTGGATGATCATATACTTCTAGGAGGATTAGATCCCAAGGGTGAATCTCAATTAATTTAGAGCAGTAGTCTCCAAGGTGATGTTGCCATATCCAGTGTTACAGACATCAATATCATAAGAATACTTTAAAAACATCAAAATTATTTTCATAAAAGTACTAATGCACTGATTACCTTTTTCACTATGTTGACACATGAATTGATGGTGCAAAAGCAGTGGTGGTTTTTAAAACTGCTAGGTCCTCAGCACAAAGCAAGGCAAAGGCCCACACTGTGCCGGGAACCATTTTACTGTTCACCACTAAAGATCCAGGTGGTGAAAGAAAAGAGAGCTTCCATGGTAGTCCAGTGGTATCCGCTTGCCAATGCAGGAGACACAGGTTTGGTCCCTGGTCCACCTACCATGGGGCATCGAAGCCCATGTGCCACAACTGTTGAGCCTGTGCTCTAGGGCTTGGGAATCACAACTATTGAGCCCATGGGAGGCAACTCCTGAAGCCCGTGTCCTGCAGCAAGAGAAGCCGCCACAGTGGGAAGCCTGCACGCTGCAGCTAGAAAGTAGCTCTGCGTTCCTCAACTAGAGAAAAGCCCGCGTGGCAACAAAGACAGCACAGCAAAAATAAATAAATAAATAAAATTATATCTAAAAAAGAATAAAAAAGAAAACTCAGTTTCACTTGAGAATTTCCTGTATCAGCTCAGTTCAGTCACTCAGTTGTGTCAGACTCTTTGCAACTCCATGGACTGCAGCACGCCAGGCTTCCCTGTCCACACCAACTCCCAGAGCTTGCTCAGACTCATGTCCATCAAGTCGGTGATGCCATCCAACCATCTCATCCTCTGTCGTCCCCTTCTCCTGCTTTCAGTCTTTCCCAGCATCAGGGTCTTTTCAGATGACTCAGTTCTTCACATCAGGTGGCCAAAGTATTGGAGTTTCAGCTTCACCATTAGTCCTTCCAATAAATATTCAGGACTGACTGCCTTTAGAATTGACTGGTTTGATCTTGCAATCTAAGGGACTCCACCACCACAGTTCAAAAGCATCAATTCTTTGGTGCTCAAGTTTCTTTATAGTCCAACTCTCACATCCATACATGACTACTGGAAAAACCATAGCTCTGACTAGATGGACGTTTGTCAGCAAAGTAATGCCTCCGCTTTTTAATATGCTGTCTAGGTTGGTCATAGCTTTTCTTTAAGGAGCAAGCATCTTTTAATTTTAGTCACCATCTGCAAGGATCTTGGAGCCCAAGAAAATAGTCTGTCACTGTTTCCATTGTTTCCCCATCTATTTGCCATGAAGTGATGGGACTGGATGCCATAATCTTCATTTTCTGAATGCTGAGTTTTAAGCCAGCTTTTTCACTCTCCTCTTTCACTTTCACTTTCCTATATGATGTAGTTCAAATGATTGATTTTATTAAAGTTTGATTCTCGAATTCCTGGCATTTTAACATTCTTTGTGACAAAATAAACCATTAGTATATAATAAGTTTAGTGTTACAAACATAAAGCACTTCTGCTGCATTATAAAGTGCAATGATTAGTTCAAGGAAAAGCATTTGTATGACTGAATGGAGAGTTGAATTAATCACCTTTTTCATGGAACAGCATTTTTACTTGAAAGATGATTAACAAGCAAACTATGGTTTTCAGACATTGGTATTTTGCAGATATTTTCTCAATAATAAATCAACTGGGTCTCTCATTTCAAGGAAATTAGTTGTTAATATTTTTCCATTATAAATTTTGAATTTTCAAGTGAAAAGTCAAATTTTGGAAAGCATAGTAGCCTCTGTTGCGAGCATGCACAGCTTCCCAATATGATGAGATCAGTGGTAATACTAAAAATGTGATGACATGATATTTTGATATTGTATAGGGAAAAACATTAACATAAGACCTGTATAACCAGAGAGCAAATAATTTATAAATGACCAATTTGACATGCTAAAAAATCACGCATATGTAGGCGTGATTCACTCAAAGCGCAAAATACACAAATAGATTTTAATGTAAGGAAATTAATTGATAAAGCCTCAGATTCCACATTACAAATAACCTCTAAGATACTGAAACTTATTTTGTCATATGTAAAAACAATAGCTATAATTATCTGAAATAGCTATTCAAGTACCCACCCTTTCTAGCTACATATGTCTGTGAGGCTAGATTTTCTTTATATCATTCAATCAAAACATATTACAGAAGTTGAATACTGGAACAGACATGAGAATTTAGATATTTTCTATTAAACCATATATTAAAGAAATTTACAGAAATGAACAATAATCCTATGCTCCTCATTAAATACATTTTAAAATATAGTTTTTAATATATAGCTTTTTAATAAAATAGTTTTTAGTATGTTATCTATCTTAATATGTAATGGGTTTACTATTATTTTGAGAGCAATTAGTAAATAAATATTTAAAATTTCTTTTAAATTCTAATATGGTAAATATTGATAGATACACCACATTAACAAAGAATTTAAGAGGAGGTAAAGGGGTGTGAGGGCTTCCCTAGTGTCTCAGTGGTAAAGAACCCACCTGCCAAAGCAGGAAATGCAGGTTTGATCCCTGGGTTAGGAAGATCCCCTGGAGAAGGAAATAGCAATCCACTCTAGTATTCTTGCCTGGGAAATCCTATGGACAGTGGGGCCTGGGTTACAGTCCATGGGGTCACAGAAGAGTCAGATACAATTTTAGTGACTAAACAACAGCAACAACAAAGGAGTCTGAAGACTAACCTTTGAGAACCACTGATCTAGAACAATCATGATAATTTCATTACCTTAAAAAAGACTGGTCTAGAAATAGGCATATGACTTAACTGCTTGATAAGACTATAGGAAAGTTCATATTTTAAAATACTAGGGAGAGATTTTCTTTCATTTTAAAAGGGACACCAAAAAATAAATTCTCCTTCTGATACTTTATATTGTTATATGAGAACCATGTTTTTGTATTGGTCCTCTTGACCTTGAAAAGACAAGCCTCAGGACAGGGGCCAACAGTAGAGAACAGTGAAGCAGAAAGATTGAAGGACCATGGGTCCTTGACCTAAATCATTTCTTGACTTCTTTTTATGCGAGAAAACAAACCCACTAATTGTCCATGGCATTTTGAGATTAACCACTTTGGACCTGCGGACACGGTGGGGGAAGGAGAGGGTGGGTCAAATTGAGAAAGTAGCGCTGACACATATACACTATCATGTGTAAAACAGATAGCTAGTGGGAAGCTACTATATAACACAGGGAGCCCGCCTGGCGCTCTGTGATGACCCAGAGGGGTGGGGTGGGGAGAGGGGAAGGAGGCTCAAGAGGGGAAAGATACATATATATATAATTAGGACTGATTCCCACTGTACAATGGAAGCCAATACAACATTGTAAGGCAACTTTCATCCAATTAAAATTTTTTTAAAAAATCATCCTAAATGAGATAGAATGTTTTGTTATGTATTTTATCTAATGTTTCCTTTTGCAACTGCTTATTTATAGTCATTCATTTGGAATATGTTTAACATCTATGCTAATAGCTAAAACAACTATGACTTGAGGGTAAATAAAATGATTTACTTAATAGGTATTTTACAGAAATATGCACATTAAGCATTCAGATAAGTAATAAACCTTTTTCAGTTTGACTCTATACTCATGAAGTTCTTTTCTAATTGTAATTTAGTTTCCATGAAGGTCTGCTTAAATGGATGGACTGCAATAGGATAACACAAGTAAATATGGCTTATATGACATTGACATTTGTCCGTATAGTCCCAAAATTTTGATATGTATTCCAAATGTACCTTTTTCTTTTTTGCTTGTGACCTTGGGTGTAATCTCAAATTTAATCTTATGATGATGCAATTTCAGAATTGAGTCTCTATTAAATCTGCATCAATATTTTAACTTTAATACCATAGAGATAAATATGTTAGATAAACTAGTATTAATAGTTGGAGCATTTTATTTGCCAAGTCATGATAATCAGAATTTATCTCATAGAATGTTTATCTAGGCCAGTTTCTCAGCGGTGGCACTATTGAAATTTGGGGCCAGATAAATCTCCGTTGCAGGGAGCTTCTCCCTGTGCCTCAATCTACTAAAGGCTAGGAGCATGTACCCACTACCCCGGCCCTGATGTAACAACCAAAACTGTCTACAGACATTATCAAGTGTCCCCTGAGGGGCAAGTTGCTCCCTTCCCTACTCAGAACCATTAGTCTATGAGACAATCAAAAAGTTTTCCTGATTTTGCCTGCCTCATATAACTCAGAAGCATGATTATGTTTATTTGCTTTGACTATCTTTCTTCTATTCCTTATAAGTGATTGCAAAGTTTTCCCACCCTTCCCTCTCCTTTTTGTCCCAGGTTGATGGGACTCATGGCCTCAGGAAAGGGAGTCCTTAATTAGCATTCCCAGGTGGTGCAGTGGTAAAGAATCCCCTGGCAAATGCAGGAGATGCAAGAGAGGCAGGTTCGATCCCTGGGTTGGAAAGATCCCCTGGTACAGAAAATGTCAATCCACTAATATTATTGCTTGGAAAATTCCATGGACAGATGAACCTGGCAGGCCTCAGTCCCGCCAGGCTCACAAAGGGTCACAAAGAGATGGACGTGACTGAGCACACACACACACACACACACACACACACACACGCGCACACACACAGACACAGAGGAGATAAAGGGGAGGAAGAGAAAATGATTCCTAAACTTTTTATAGTGGTATTAACTGTTTTTTAAAAAGCATCATTATGGGATGAACTGTTATATTTAAATATAAATGTCAGTAAATAATCATAACTGCTGGTCTACATGTATTACAATTGTGGTGACCCTATCTATCTTGTTCAAAATTATTCCCCCAGAGTCTAGCAGTGTTTCCACTCTTGTTAGACATTCAGTACATATCTAGTGAATCCATGAATAACATTCTCATTACCTTAGCATCACAATGTGCGTGCATGTTCAGTCGCTAAGTCGTGTCCAACTATTTTGCAACCCCATGGACTTTTGCTACCCTGCCTGGCTCTTCTGTCCATGGGATTTCCCAGGCAAGAATACCGGAGTAGGTTGCCATTTCCTTCTCCAGGGGATTTTCCCGACCCAGGGATTGAACCTGTGCTTCCTGCATTGCAGGCAGATTCTTTACAACTGAGCCACCTGGGAAGCCCTAGCATGACAATAGCAAACCTGTTAATTACTAGCCTGTCAGTTTAAAAGTTATTCTTCTTGGAGGTGGAGATTATTTAACAATAAATACTGAATATTGCCATATAAAAACTTCTACATTAGGTGTCATCATTATCAAAAGATTCAGTCCAAAAGAGGTGATTAGCACCAAACAACAAAATGTTTAGCAATATATTATTGAATTAATAAGGGTAAATGTGAAGTCATATGGGAAAAAAGAGAAAGAAAAAAATGACAAAAACTAGAACATTGTGAGAACGAAGTGGTAACTGGATTGAATCTTCGAGGAGAGGACTTTTACAGGGTGAGGCTTTGCAATTTGAAGACACCGAGGAGAACTTCATTGAGTCTTATATGGGAAGGTCTCTATAGCTGCACAATGTTGTCATGATGAACCCACAGCCATTACATAGAAATCAAACTTCAAGAGCAATCAAGAAATGAACACTGCTTAAAAGCCCAAGCAACCAACATATTAGGAAATAGCATCAAAAGGAATTCCAAATATTTCAGTTTAAAGCCTAAAATGGAATCATAAAAATACCAGAAAAAATATAAGCAACTTTAATTTTAATTCTTAGAGTAGGGTCAGTGTTTTTAAAAATGATGCAAAGCCTAGAAAGTATAAAAGAAATGAAAGATATGCTTTGTTTTATATATTAAGGTGTTCTTCATGGGAAAGCTACCATAATCAAATTCAACAGAAACAGTGGAAAAAATATTTGAAATACAAATTACTGACAATAAGTCAATTTCCTTCTTATACAATAAGCTGTTACTAAACTTCCAATTTATCCACATTTTCATCTCTTACTTCACATCCAATCTATTAAATTCTCTCAGTCTCATATTGAAATTATATTCAAAATCTGACCACTTATCACTACCCTGACTCCTATCTCTTGGGTCCAAAGCACTAGAGTCTTCACCCTGAATAACTGAAGTTACCTTTCACAAGACTTCCTGCACTTGCTTCCCACACTGTCTCCCCCCCAAAGTCAAGTCTCAATACAGCAACTGAAGTGATACTGCTAGAACCAAAGTTACAGGTCACTTATCCCTCAAAACCCTCAGAGAGCTGTCTACCAAACTCAGAGTGAAAGTCAAGGTTGCTTACAATAGCTTGCAATATCTTAAAGCATCCTGCTTGATTTGGCCTCTTATTATCTTGTGTCCTACAAGGCTCCCCTCGCTTGCTCAGTTTCACCCACCTGACATTCTGAAGCCATGTTTCCTCAGGGTCTTTGCTCCTGCCCCTCTTTGGTATGGATGTCCTTGCCCCAGAAGTCACATGGATTTCTCCTTCACCTCCTCAGGTCTTTCATGCAATGTCACCTTCTCTCTGAAGCCCTCCCTGACTGTGATATTTAATAGTTCAAACTCATGCCTTAAATCCCTTGTTCCACTTTACTTATTCATTTTTCACTGGTGAATTTATCACTATCCTGGTGGCTCAGCATTAAAGAACCTGCTTGTAATGCAGGAGAGTCAGGTTTGATCCCTGAGGTGGGAAGATCCCCTGGAGGAGGAAATGGCAACCCACTCCAGTATTCTTGCCTGGTGAATCCCATGGACAGAGGAGCCTGCCAGACTACAATCCATAGAGTTGTAAAAGATTAGGACATGATAGTAAATAAAAACAAAAATGTTTTAATACTGTAGTATCTATTACGTTAATTTTTTCCTCCTCCTAGGATGAAAGTTTCATGGGGTAAAGGTTTTCATTTCTTTTGTTGACTTCTATGCTACTAGTATCTTTAATGGAACCTGTCATAACACAAGCCATAATACTTACTGAATGAATTTTGAGTGAAATTAAGGAGAAAAAAGAAAACTCAATAGAAAAATGAGCACAAGATAGCTCAAAATTTAACAGAAATATGTGTATAATTAAAATATATTTTAAAAGTTAGCCAAATATTAAATAATCTTATCATAATGTGATGAAACAAGCACTTTTTTGTACAGAGGCACAAACTGAAGAGTAATAGCCATGATTACCTAATTTAACAAAACCCTGAAACAACCTAAGTATTGAGAATTGGTATAAATTATGGAGCATAATGTAGAATTTAACAGAATGAAGTAGATATACAAGACAATATAGAAAAGGGTCCTAATATTAGTAACTGAAAAGCTAGGTTCAAAAGAATAACCACTGTAGGATACAATTTGTTTTCCTAATTGCATACATATACTCAGATGCCCATGTTTACATATATGTAGAATATTTCTGGAGAGCTACACATGTACAGTTCCACACACATTGGGAGCCACTGGCACGAGGAATGCTTTATTCAACTTTTTTTGTAAGGTCTAGTTGATTATTTGGTCTTCCAAGAAATTTATTTCAACTTACATTATGAATAATCTCTAAGCAAACATGTACATTTGAGTGGATAGATTAATGGTAGAGTATCATATAAATTTCTATAGTCAAATTTGGTCTTGAGAGTCTTTAAAAATCTGAAAAAAAGCCACTCAGTCATGTCTGACTCTATGACCCTATGGACTTGTAGCCCACAAGGCTCCTCTGTTCATGGAATTCTCCAGGCAAGAATACTGGAGTGGGTAGCCATTCCCTTCTCCAAGAGATCTTCCTGACCCAGGGATTGAACCCGGGTCTCCTGCATTGCAGGCAGATTCTTTACCATTTGAGCCACCAGGGAAGCCTTAAAAATCCGAGGAAACTAAAAAAAAAAAAATAAAAGTCACAATTGTAGATTTTTAGAATTCCTTTTAGTTTAGAAGTATTTAAAAACCCTCAAAAAACAAAAGTATTAAAATATTCTGTATTTATAAGAAATAAATGGCTATTAGCTCACTATTATGATTTTTACTACAATTGGTAAACTCTTCTAAATCTTGTTTAAAATATTCTCTGTTGTTCAACAGCTGCTTCAATCTAGCTTTATTCTAGTGGAATAAATAATTGAAGACTGATCTGAATGGCAACTTTTGTATTCTGTGCACAGCATGTTAATCTGTAATTATACTGCTACCTTTTCACTAAACTGGCTATAAGAAATAGTTGACTTGAAGCTAATATTTACTATTATAAACAATAAAAATGATATATTGGAAAAGTTATGAAGCATATAAGGGATTCCAAATAACCAATAGTGTCACCAGTTTTCTGAATATCATGTGGATTTGATAACACTGAATGAAATAACAAGGTCCTTATTAAGTTTTCATTCAAATTTTTACCCTAAAAGAAAAGGTCCTAATTTTTCACTCCTAGGTCTTAGAGCAGTCATCACCTAAATACAGTTGACTGAAAAGACCCTGATGCTGGGAGGGATTGGGGGCAGGAGGAGAAGGGGACGACAGAGGATGAGATGGTTGGATGGCATCACCGACTCGATGGACGTGAGTTTGAGTAAACTCCGGGAGTTGGTGATAGACAGGGAGGCCTGGTGTGCTGCGATTCATGGGGTTCCAAAGAGTCGGACACGACTGAGCGACTGAACTGAATTGATAAAATGTCACAACCTATATAATATTTGATGGTTTGAAGAAACCACATTTTTTAAATTGCCACATTGTTAAATTAAAAATTACAACTGTTTCCTGGCTCATATCATTTTAGTGAATTTTCAACAAAGTTGTGCCTGAAATTGTTCAATAGTAGCTTGTGAAGCTAGTATGGAGGGAATAAAGGAAGAACCATATAATAAGGACTCAGGAATTGACATCATGCTGGGTAGATAGGGAGAGAAAATTATCCCATTCCAGAAGAGTATTCAGACATGACAGAGTAGGGAAGTGAACAAACCAGAACAAATAGTAACTCTACAGAGAAAACAGCCTTAACAGTGAGCTTAGATCAAAGTTTCTCAGAAGAATCTATTGCAGAGATGCCTGAAGCCAAATGTACCTATCCAGGCTGAAAGCTTTGCGAAGGTCATGGGCACAGGTCTGCAACCAGTAGCTCATGGACTACATCCATGCCTACACAGGCATGACTACTTAAGTGCTTAACTGAACAGTATTTAAAAACTAGAAGTCACATAAAATGTTGTATTTCTAGCTTCTTTTGAATGATTTCCATGTTCTCCAATCATAGAATGATATTTTTGCACTAAAACAACTGATTGACAAGGAGGAGCAGCTGCCCCATTGAAAGGATACCTACTCGACAACTAGTTCCTACCCTGCAACTAGTTCAAATGATTCCTTTGGGAAAATTAGAACGGGTTGACCTTTCTTAAAATAATTTACTACCATCATCCAGAAAACCTACAACAATTAGAAATGTAAACGGGGCTCCTTGGACTTGTTCAATGCATAACCAGTCATAATGGCTGCTTCACTCAGTTATGCCACCTGCCTTCAGGGTACTTAGAAATACATGGGATGAAATGAAGAAGACAAAGCTAGACCAGCATAGGATCTATTCTTTCTGCCCCTCTGGTCAGAATTAGGGTCATTTTTCTCTTTCTTTCTTTTTCTTTTCTTTTTTTTTGCTTTTTTTCGTCTTCCTTCCTCCCTCTCACTCTCCCTCCTCCCACTTTTCCTCCCCACCTTTCCCTTCCTTCCTTCCCACCTTTCTTCCTTTCTTGTGTGTGCATGCACATACACACACAGTGGTTTTAAAGTTTTTTAATTTGCTAACTCATTTCTTGATAATAGCATGTGATTATTAATAAAATATTTATAAGGAGGTAAAATGCAATTGATCTATAGTTCATTTTATTTGGCTAATATACCAAACCAAAGAATAAAAAACAAGTGAGTTTTCTTTCAAAAATTATTTCAGAAGCCTGAGGGGAAATGTACATAAAGTATGTCCCTTTTATATACTGCCTTAAAGAGTACAGATCATATGCAACTTTTTCTTTCAAACAACTCTCCATATGCTGCCTAGGGAAGTACTAGAGGAGATACAATGAAGACACTTTCCTGAGGTATATCTATCCAGACTACAGAGTATTCAAATTTTACTTTCCAAAACACAAGGGCATGAAATCAGGTCTACAAAAACAAGAAGAAAAAAGCAGCATCAATATTCTTTGATTATCTGCTTTGCTTTCTTCTATTCTATCAGGTCTTGGCTAAAATATAAGCTCCTCACTGAGGCCTTACCTGAACACCCAAGCTAAAGCTGATTTCCCATTTGTCTCTATGTCACCCTACTTGCTTACTTAATAGCTTCAATTAGTGTGTATTTGATCAGTTTATTTACTTAGCTCATTTGTTGATTGCTTGCCACCTGTCAGACATTACTCCAGTCACTGGGAAGACCAAGGTAAACCTGTCCATTAAGGTTTTAAGATCTATGTGGAAGACACACAGAGGAACAAAGAGGCACATAAGTAAAGTCATTATACACTGTGGTAAGTGTAATCCTTAATTTATATTTCTATCTTTCTGTTCCACTAACCTGTGTCCATACGGATATTGTCTTCTACTATATCCCAGCGCCAGGCACAGTGACTGGCTGAATGACTATATTAACTTCTCTCTTGAAATGGCTTTCTGTAATAACATATGAATAGGAGCCCCAGGGACTTCCCCAACAGCTCAGTGGTAAAGAGTCAGCCTGCCATGTAGGAGACATGGGGTAGATCTCTGGTCCGGGAAGATTTCCCATGCCATGGGTCAACCAAGCCTGTAGGCTGCAACTACTGAGCCTGTGCTCTAGAGCCTGGAAACGGCAACCGCTGAGCCCTCGCACCACAGCTACTGAAGCCCGCATGCCCCAGAGCCCAAGCTCAGTGACAAGAGAAGCCCCTTCAACGAGAAGTCTGCATACCCCAGCGAGAGAGTAGCCTCTGCTTGGTGCAACTAGAAAAAAGCCTGCACAGCAACAAAGATCCAGCACAGCTCTAAAATAAATAAAATTATTTAAACTCTGGGAGATAATGAGGATAGGGAAGTCTGGTATGCTGCAGTCCATTGGGCTGCAAAGAGTCAGATATGATTTAGTGACTGGACAATTAAAAAAATAAATAAACAGGAAACCCAGGATATCAGAATAATATCATCTACTTGGGAGCAGTGAGAATTTTGTACCTGACACATGTGAGTCCATATAATGATCAATTACATATGTTATAACAAAGCTTGAAAGATAAATGAGAAAACGCTCTTACTGCCCAGAGAGCTCTATTGTTAATACTACAGTATATGTATTTCCAGATCTTATTTTATGAAACACAAATTTATACAGAACTTTGTATTTCTTCAACAAAACAATGTCATACTGTGCATACTTTAAAACCTATATTTTTCAATTAGCAATGTCCCTTTTGACATTTCAGAAATATGAGGAGGGGTTTGCTTTATTTCTCTCTGAAAGGTTGACAGTTGAATACAATACAACAGGTATATAATTTTGAGTCATAATCGAACCAAACAAAAACTTATGAGCCATGATCTCCTATCTGCGCACATGAACTTTTAAAACAGAGTACATTTTCAAAGGCAAAGTGAGAGGAGAGGAGAAGATGAACACCCACTCAGCAAATCAGGGAGAAAACTAATATTATTGCTATTTCATGAAAATAAGTGACCCTGAAGCCACTCAAGTGGCTATTATCCCAGATGGAATGTCAGCTCTAACATTTCTCTATTTGGATTGTCTAATTTGTTTACTTGTACCCATATTGTTCCAGAAAAAAATATTTCAAATGAAATGTCACCATCAACACTTCTCTACTTGAAGTATTTTCTTTTATAATTTATCCATGTGCCATCTCTGTCCAAAAACAAAGAACTTAGGGTGGATAACAAAGATAAAAAGCATAAATTAGAAAAATACAGGTTGGAAAAGAAATAGAGCCAAGAACTAAGTTAGGAAACAAACCATATCTATTATATAAACATTAGGTCAACATTATTTATAAAATTGAAGAATGGAAAAAAATGTATTAATATCATTTGACTAAGTGAAAGTATCCTTTATTAAAATGTTGCTGTTATGTTTATTAACACAAAACCAGTGGGGGGGGGGAAAAACTTCATATGTTACTAGATTGGGTAGCTGTGAATTATAAGAGAATAGCAAATATATAAGGTTATATACAAAAATACAAGGTTAATATACAAAAGTCAGTTGTTTTCCTGTATACTAGCAATGAACAAATGGTATCTGAAATTAAAACCATATTCTATTTAAACCCCCCCCAAATCTAACAAAATGTGTAAATGATCCATATGAGGGAAACTACAAAATTCTGATAAATGAAATCAAAGAACTAAAGAAATGAGAGATAGTCCAAGATTTTGGAAAGGAAGTTTCAATATTGTCAAGATGTCTGTACTTCCAACTTGATTTATAGATTCAATGCAACTCAATAAAAATCCTAACAAGTTATTCTGTGGCTGTTGACAAACTGATTCTCAATATTATTTGGAGAGACAAAAGACCTAGAATAGTCAACATAATATTGAAGAAGAACAAAGTTGGTGGACTGATACTATCTGACTTCAAGAGTTGCTATAAAGGTATGAAATGAAGACAGTGGGTGTTGGTGAAAGAATAGAAAACATAGATCAATGGAACAGAATAGAGAGCCCAGAAATAGACTCACACATATATAGTGAATTGATCTTTGATAAAGGAGCTAAGGTAATACAATGCAGCAAAGATTTTTTTTCAACTAATGGTATTGGAACAATTAGACACCCACCTGCAAAAAAATTAATCTAGACACAAGACTTATGCCCTTCACAAAAATTAACTCAAATGGAGCATAGACCTAAGCAGAAAACATAAAACTATAAACTGCAGACAATAACAGGAGAAAACCTAGGTGACCTTGGGTATGGCAGTAACTTTTTAGATACAACACTAAAGACACAAATAGCAAGAAACAGTTGATAAGCTTGACTCACTAAAATTAAAACTCTGCTCTGAAAAAAACAAAGCCAAGAAAATAAGACAAGCCACAGATTGGGAGAAAGTGTTAGCAAAAATTACAGCTGATAAAAGATGATATACAAAATATACAAAGAACTCTTAAAACTCAACAATAAGAAAACAAGTAACCAGGCTGAATAATGGGCCAAAGATCTGAATAGACATCAAAGAAGATATATAGATGGCAAATATTATGTGTTCATGGAAATGCAAATTAAAACAGCATGAGATGCCACTACATATCCATTAGAGTAGCCAAAATCCAAAGCACCGACAACATTAAATGTTCATGAAGGCAGAAAGCAATAGCAACTCTCGTCACTGGTGGGAATACAAAATGATTCAGGCACTTTGGAAGACAGTTTGATAGTGTCTTACAAAAGTAAACATACTCTTACCACACAATCCAGCAATCATATTCCTTGGTATTTTCCCAACCGGGATGAAAACTTACGTCCACATCAAAACCTGCTCATGGATGTTTACAGTAGCTTTATTCATAATTCTTGGTAGTAACCAAAATGTCTTTCTGTAGGTAAATCGATAAACAAACTGGTACATCCAGGCAATGGGATATTATTCAGGGCTAAAAAGAAATGAGCTATCAAGCCATGGTAAGACATGAAGGACATATTACTAAGCGAAGGAAGCCAGTCTGAAAAGTGCTTAGTGTATGATTCTAACTATACGCCATTCTGAAAGAGGCAAACTCGGAGACAGCTAAATGATCAGTAATTACTAGCATATGAGGTAGGGGAGGAATAAATAGGCAGAGCATAAATGATTTTCAGGGCATTGAAAATACTCTGTATAATATCATAATGATGGATGACATGTTATTATTATACTTGCCCAAACTCATAGAATGTACACCACCAAGAGTGAACCATTAGGCAAACGATGCACTATGTGTGATTATGATGTGTCAGCATAGATTCATCAGTTATAACAAACATACCACTATGGTAAGGAATGTTGATAATGGGAGAGAGGATTAGGGTGTAAGGGAAATCTCTATATCTTCTCTTCAGTATTGCTATGAACCTAAAATTGCTATAAAATAAAGTCTTAATTTTTTTAAAATAGATATTTGAAATTGAGAAATACAAATATCTATTTTTTTGATAAATTGAGAAATGATCTTCTTCATCCAATCATTGACTAAACTCAGACTGAGGTGCAGTTTTGGTAAGATTCAGTCTACCTGTGGTTTGTATCTGTTCTTATGGTTGCCTTCAATAGACTTCTAACTAAGAATTTAGTGCCCTTGTCTCTTTAACACTAAGCAATTGGAAATTCCACTCTGCTTTTCAGAGCTATTTTAAGTTCTTGCTCTATACATCTTCAGAATATAGCAAAGTCTTGAGATGAAATGAGTTGTGTGCTTGGATTTCCAACTTTGTCATTCTAACCCACATGATTTCCAAAACTATGATTGCTTGTGTGTGCCTTAGCAGCAGCTCTCTGTCTCTTCATACCCATATTCTTAGCCTTTTCTTTATACCTAGAATCAACAAATATCTCCAGAGGAAAAAAAAAAGAAGCTATAGATCCTCAATCTACCTCTGAATTTACCTCTGATTTCTTTGGAATTCAAGTCTTTCTAAATATTTCTGCTTAAGCAGCTCTCTGAAACCTTTTTTTTTTTTTCATAACTTGCCTGACTTTTCTAGTTGTGACAAATACTTCATCCTTCCTTGAAGCAGAAATTCTGATATACATACTGCATTTATTTGGAGGACTCCTAAAATTATACAATCAAATTTTAAATCTTTCCTATGCTGCAGATTTGTTTTTCTAACTGCCTTTAGAACATTTTTATTTTAATGTGTTTAAACTTATCCCTTTATTCTCCTGAATCTCCTGTATCTGTGATGACTTAATCAGATTTCTGATCACTACTATATTGGGGGTTAGGAGATGGCTGTGTATTAGATGGGGGAGTTGTGGAAGTCCTCACTGAGAAGGTGACCTCTGAACAAACACCTGACTGAGAGAAGGAACAAGCTATGGAAACTTCCAGGGGAAGCTAAGCTGAGTATAACAAGTTCAAAAGCACTGATACAGGAGTGTACCTGATGGTTTTGTATGATGGCAAGGAGTCTATGTGGCTGGGGCTGCATGAGCAAGGGGGAAAGGAATACAGAGTGTATTCAGACCAGGACTGAACTAAGTATCATATTTAATTCATTTTCTTTCCACTCTTCACACCCAATACAGATCATGTCCTTCAGGATCCTGTGAAATATTCTTCATATACATGCCTCACTTATAACTCTATTACTACCACCTTCATTTATCTCTTATAGACATAGACAACTGCAAACTGGAAACAGATCTTCCCAGTCTTGGAATTCCCCACTTCAATAAATTTCAAATTTATTTTTCTGCCATAACCATGATCATGGTCACAACATAAGACTTTAAAATTTCCTAACTCTGGGTTTTTCCATCACTATACATGAATAGGTCAGTTGAAGAGAGGAAAATGACCATTTTTCTATAACAGGTGATTGGGATGTTTGAATATGAGTAAATACTCTATTTTAATGCCTTCCAACAATTAGAAAAAAATCTGAAAATTTTGAAATCTTTAGATTTATCCAAAAGTCAAAAGAATTTGGTGAGTATAAGACTAGACAAGTAAATTAATAAAGTTTTCAACTTCCTACTGCTAGGAAAAATCTAAAAATAACCATTTAGCCTCAGTCAGTTCAGTTGCTCAGTTGTGTCCGACTCTTTGTGACCCCATGGACTGCAGCACATTAGGCTGCCCTGTCCACCACCAACTCCCAGAGCTTGCTCAAACTCATGTCCATTGAGTTGGTGATGCCATCCAACCACTTCATCCTCTGTCGTCTCCTTCTCCTCCCACCTTCAATCTTTCCCAGCTGCAGAGGTCTTTTCAAATGAGTCAGCTCTTCGCATCAGGTGGCCAAAGTACTGGAGTTTCAGCTTCAACATCAGTCCTTCCAATGAACACCCAGGACTGATCTCCTTTAGGATGGACTGGTTGGATCTCCTTGCAGTCCAAGGAACTCTCAAGAGTCTTCTTCAATACCACAGTTCAAAAGCATCAATTCTGCGGTGCTCAGTTTTCTTTATAATCCAGGTCTCACATCCATACATGACTACTGGAAAAACCATAGCTTTTACTAGACAGACATTTGTCAGCAAAGAAATGTCTCTGCTTTTTAATATGCTGTCTACGTTGGTCAAAACTTTTCTTCCAAGGAGCAAAGGTCCTTTAATTTCATGGCTGCAGTCACCATCTGCAGTAATTTTGGAACCCAAGAAAATAAAGTCTCTCACTGTTTCCATTGTTTCCCCATCTATTTGCCATGAAGTGATGGGACCGGATGCCATGATCTTAGTTTTTTGAATGTTGAGTTTTAAGCCAACTTTTTCCCTCTCCTCTTTCACTTTCAACAAGAGGCTCTTCAGCTCCTCTACCGGATGCCATGATCTTAGTTTTTTGAATGTTGAGTTTTAAGCCAACTTTTTCCCTCTCCTCTTTCACTTTCAACAAGAGGCTCTTCAGCTCCTCTTCATTTTCTGCCATAAGGTTGGTGTAATCTGCATATCTGAGATTATTGATATTTCTCCCAGCAATCTTGATTCCAGCTTGTGCTTCATCCAGCCTGGCATTTCACATGATGTACTTTGCATACAAGTTAAATAAGTAGGGACATGGCAAAAATTTCACAAAAAAAGCACAGTACTCTGCTCCTTCAGGCAACTACGTCCTAGAAAGCATCTTGAATTTCACACTGATGTCAATTTCTTTTTCTATATACATTTTGCTGATGCTTACGGTTTTTACAAAATGCCCAACCTTATTCTTTATAGTGAGTAGCAGTAGTATTTAGTCGCTAAGTCGTGTCTGACTGTTGGCAATCCCATGGACTGTAGCCAGCCAGGCTCCTCTGTCCATGGGATTCTCTAGGCAAGAATACTGGAGTGGGTTGCCATTTCCTTCTCCAGGGGATCTTCCCAACCCAGGAATTGAACCCGGGTCTCCTGCATTGCAGGCAGATTCTTTACTGACTGAGTTATGAAGGAAGCTAAGTGAGAGAAGTGTTTTAAGACATACAAGTGTCAATTGTCCATATAGCTTCTACTTCCTGAATCTTTCACAAACACAATTAAAAACTGGCTCTGCAAGCTCCATATATATCCTTTGGAAAACATCCATTGTTTTTAGTTAAATGAAACAACATCAATATGCCTTTTCAGCCATGGGTTTGGATCATTTGCCTCTAATTTGGCACATTTGAAAATCTTATCATTCATCTGTTTGCAAAAAAATAATAATTCAAATGCTTAATAAAAAGCACAAAATTATCTGTAACAAAAATCACAGAAACTAAAGAAATATGTTTGAAAACAACAGTGATAGGAATCTGATTTCTCAGGGAAATGTTAGAACACTCCAATTTTTTTGTAAGAGAGGTAAAAAATGGCTTCTATGGTTACCACTGAATTTTTTCCTTTGGAGCAGAAAAATGGAAGCTGCTTCAGCAAGGGAGAGAAGGAGGGAAAAGATGAAAAGCAACGGTGGGTAAATTCTATACCATGTATTCTAGATGAGAATTAGGTTCAAAAATATTTGCAATATATTCTAAGAATGAAATGTGATGGGAGTTAAGCAATGGGCATAGAATATTTATTAGAGTAAGTAAATTAAAAATCTTCTCATGTGGTTGATGCAAATTTTGTGAATCTATTCAATTAACAGAAACAGTTTTTAGTCCGTTTCTCACTTGAGTAAATACAACTGACAACTTGATTTTTCTGTAAAGAAATGTGCAAAACAATGGTCACTGTTATTATTGTAGATGCTACATATACCTTGTATGTAAGTATACATGTATCATGTAGCATATAACATTCTAACATAAGGTATATTTTAAAGGTTGCATTAAAACAACTGCTTTCTTCATTTATTTGCTTGTTTAGATTTTCAGAATACTTTTACTGAACCTGAAGAAAAAGGAAATTTAATTTTTCAGGTGAACTTTAACTTTTGTGATTTGGAAGTCTGCTCAAATCTTAAATTTTGAAAGTGCATTAGACATTTAAGCTTTGGCTTATGAAATGGATATGTAAGAGTATGTTCTATTGTACCAAAAAAAAAATCTCAACTTAAAATATTCCCCTGTCCTGAAACATCTAATTTGCTTTAGCTGTCACAATGTAAAACCCAAGGCCATCGACAAAAAAGGACTTATTGTATGTATATGAAGACACAGCATAGTGCATTGAAGTCCAGGCTGAGGCTGGATGAAATAGGAAGAAAAAGAGCAAAGTAGATACTGAAAGGTTTACATGTCTAAATTCAGGGGAGCTGATTTGGGGGCAGTTTTCTCAAAGAGGTAAACCATTGGGAGAATTTTCAAGGATTGAGGCATCACTGGGCAGAACAAGGTGGAAAAACCATTCTAGGTGAGAGTGAAGAAATGAAGTCATACGGGAAAAATGAAAAGCAACTGTGAGAAGACAAGATCTTGGATGATGATATCTCCTCTTTGCCATGTTTATTTCATATTGAATGTAAGAAACATGAAAATTAAGAAAGTCTTTCAGAAACTACACCATTTGCAAACTAGGTTAACTTATAAGTTAATCTTCTTAAAGATTTCAGCACTTAAAACTTTCCTTAAGTCAAGTCTCTGACACTATTGTGAAATTAAAATATCTTCTGCCATATCAATAAACAGAAATGTCAAGTCATCAGAGAATTTTGGCCTCCAAATATGAATGAGGGCTCCCCAAATTGTGATCCAACAGATGCTGCCACCCTCCATGGTGATTGCTGATGAGCTGGGGGAAGGCAAGAAGCAGCCATCTGCCATTCCTTAAGCTGAACAAGGAAAAAGGATTTGGGCCCATCCTGGAATGCAAAGTCAAGTGGGCCCTAGGAAGCATCACTACAAACAAAGCTAGTGGAGGTGATGAAACTCCAGTTGAGCTATTTCAAATCCTAAAAGACGATGCTGTGAAAGTGCTGCACTCAATGTGCCAGCAAATTTGGAAAACTCAGCAGTGGCCACAGGATTGGAAAAGGTCAGTTTTCATTCCAATCCCAAAGAAAGGCAATGCCAAAGAATGCTCAAACTACTGCACAACTGCACTCATCTCACACGCTAGTAAAATAATGCTCAAAATTCTCCAAGCCAGGCTTCAGCAATATGTGAACCATGAATTTCCAAATGTTCAAGCCAGTTTTAGAAAAGGCAGAGGAACCAGAGATCAAATTGCCAACATCCACTGGATCATCGATAAAGCAAGAGAGTTTCAGAAAAATATCTATTTCTGTTTTATTGACTATGCCAAAGCCTTTGACTGTGTGGATCACAATAAACTGTGGGAAATTCTGAAAGAGATGGGAATACAAGACCACTTGACCTGCCTCCTGAGAAATCTGTATGCAGGTCAGGAAGCAACAGTTAGAACTGGACATGGAACAATAGGCTGGTTCCAAATAGGAAAAGGAGTACATCAAGGCTGCATATTGTCACCCTGCTTATTTAACTTATATGCAGAGTACATCATGAGAAATGCTGGGCTGGAAGAAACACAAGCTGGAATCAAGATTGCTGAGAGAAATATCAATAACCTCAGATATGCAGATGACACCACCCTTTTGGCAGAAAGTGAAGAAGAACTAAAAAGCCCCTTGATGAAAGTGAAAGAGGAGAGTGAAAAAGTTGGCTTAAAGCTCAACATTCAGAAAACTAAGATCATGGCATCCGGTCCCATCACTTCATGGCAAATAGGTGGGGAAACAATGGGAACAGTGAGAGTCTATTTTTTGGGGGGCTCCAAAATCACTGTAGATGGTGACTGCAGCTACGAAATTAAAAGACATTTACTCCTTGGAAGGAATGTTATGACCAACCTAGACAGCATGTCAAAAAGCAGAGACATTTCTTTGCCAACAAAGGTCCGTCTAGTCAAGGATATGGTTTTTCCAGTGGTCATGTATGGATGTGAGAGTTGGACTATAAAGAAAGCTGAGCACCGAAGAATTGATGCTTTTGAACTGTGGTGTTGGAGAAGACTCTTGAGAGTCCCTTGGACTGTAAGGAGATCCAGCCTAAAGGAAATCAGTCTTGAATATTCCTTTTAAGGACTGATGTTGAAGCTGAAACTCCAATACTTTGGCCACCTGATGCGAAGAGCTGACTCATTGGAAAAGACCCTGATGCTGGGAAAGATTGAAGGCGGGAGGAGAAGGGGACGACAGGGGATGAAACAGATGGCATCACCGACTCAATGGACATGAGTTTGAGTAAACTCCAGGAGTTGGTGATAGACAGGGAGGCCTGGCATGCTGCAGTCCATGGGGTCACAAAGAGTTGGACACAACTGAATAACTGAACTGAACTGAACTGAGCTGAGGTACAATGAAAGGAATGAATTCAGTGAGCCCACAGGCTTGCGTCTACCCATACATAGTATGCTAAATTCCTTACCTGATATCTGATCTTTGATGTTTTGACTGAGTTCCCTCTTTGTTACAAACTATATAGCTTTACTCCCCCCTCCTGCCTCCTTGGAGCAGTCTCTCAGAACTGAGATGCTGTCTCCCAGGCTGCAGTCCTCGTTTTGCCCCAAGTAAAATTTAACTTTCAACTCTGAAGTTGTACACATTTTTTAGTTGACACTATAATCAACAAGGCAAAGTCGGAAATCCAAGATATTATGAAAACTGATATTTTATTGATAACTCACTTGATGGCAAAGTCTAGCCTGGCACCGACATGAAGCTACCTGTAGTCTTTCCTCATCTTACCAGATGACATTCTTCATAGGTTTGACTGCAGAAATGTTGATGCATTTGATTGGAGTCCTGCCCCAAACCATGCTGGAGGATAGAGTTGGTTTATGTGTTATATTAAATATACAGGTATTAACTTTTAAATATTGAACTTTTTCTGGAGTCTAAAATACATATGGTTTTAATATTTGTTTAATATTAATATAAAATTTAATATTTAATATTTGACCCATTAGAATCAGTTAAATAATGCCAATTCTTTTTTGTTTATTTTTAAAAGGCAATTGTTTTAACCTTTAAATTAATGCTTTAATTCCCTTTGACTTCTTTTGACATTTTTATGTCCATTTTAAAGATACTGAATCCAAATTTAGACACAAAACTAAAGTGAACATGTGACCAGTTATTATTCCTCTTGCCTCATTTCTGAACATCTTAAAATATTATTTAAAGGATTATAGCATACTCTATAAAAGTAGATGACACAGACACACTTATTCCTCAGTATCAACTCAAAAATAAACAGTATCCAGTTGGCATTTTGCATAGAGTATTCTGTCAAGAAATATTTGCTGAATTATTTAAAACATGACTGATTATTAAGTACTATTCTTATTTGTTCAATGCTCTTATGTTTACTTTTTTAAATGCTGTATTTTTAGGTATACATATTATGATTTCTCTCTCTCCTCATTGAGTTTGTGCAATTCCTTTTTTCCCCCTAAGTATGACTCACTAAACTAGTTTCTCTAACAACTTTATTTTCGATGACTCCTCTTTATTGAGGTTATTTTGAATTGTAAGCATAATAAGGCTTAGGATGATATAAGAATCTACTATTCTTAACTTAGGATCATCTTCAAATCTAATGTGTGCTTTCACTTTTTTATTTCCTAAAGGAATTAACAAGAAAGACATAAGTTGATGCAAAATAACAAAACTTTAAATATTCTGAAACATTCATTTTGTACTTAATCCCACTACCTTCATTCTGCCAGGAAATAATGATAAAGACATATTCTCAATATTGATAACATATATCATGCCATAAAACATGACATTAATACTTCAATTATGTTCCATTACAACTGGAAAATGAATGTGGTCTCTTCCTCTAAGAAACTCACGGTCCACTGAGGAGATAAACACACGGACATATAATGGACATATAATTACATACTTGGGGCAATCACACAAGAATGTTCGAAGTACCATACTTTGGAAAGGTTTAAAAGGCAAGCACTCCAACAGAACAAGACTGAACTCTCCATGATGAGAGGGACAGAAGTTTGGGGGATATGAAACAGCCAGAACAAAGGTGCTAGCAATGGATGAAATTAAATAGTACACAAACACATAGAAACACGAGGGGAAACTTTCAAGAAAATCTAAGACAACTAGTATAACCAGGTGAAACATATACGGGCCAAATCAAAAAGGATCATCTGAGGCTCTAGTAGGACTTCAGGCTTTGTCTAAAGACACTGAAGCAGATTAATTCAGAAACTTTGCATCTTAGATATTTCTGGCTACATTACTGAGAACAGATGAGGGGTTCAGGAGTTGAATTTGGAGTGAAGTGAGAAATACCAGTGGCTGCACTGAAGTCATGGCTGTGAGCAGAAAGGGACAGGAATGGTGAAGAGGACAGATCCCCCTGTGAACAAAGCATTGGCAATTTGGAATGAGTCATGATGGGAATACTTACACTATAGAAATCAGCAGACTCAGAAACTGGCTCCCCTCATCTCTAACCTCAACAGAGTCTTTTTAAAAAGCATAGCACTGAACATGTATTTGGACTACAAACAAATTTATACTCCATTTTTCTTTGATTTATAAAGGCAGTCATATGTTAGTGGCACTGACACCAGGTTGGCTATTAAATAATCTTAATTATTTGAATTCTTAAAAAAAAAACAAAAAACCTCTTTATTCTTTATTTTTGTAAGGAGAGAAAGAGAAAAGAATTAGGTTTCAGGGCTACTGTATGACTGGAAAAAATCTCAAAGAGGCCTCTGCAGGTCCCTGGATTTCAGGCAACTTCTGGGTTGCCAAACATGTTTTATTTGCTCAGAAGGGGATTTATAGTTGGATTTGCATACTGAATCTTTGAGTTTTATAATATGAAAAAAGAAAAGAAGTACACTCAAAAGAGTTAGTTTTAAGAATGTTGCCTCAAATATTAGTCCCTATATTCAAGAATAAAGGTTAATACTATAATTCGAGTGAATTTATTTTGAATGTAAGTATACATTACAATTATTGGTATACAGTTCTATATAAAGTCACTCAGTAAATAGATATATTTACATTGTGGGTCTGACTCTTCCATTCTGGACAGGAATAACTATTTCTTTTTTCATTTTCTATGTCTGATGGTAGATGCATTTATAATAGATCAGCTGATGTAATTTATCTAAAATGTAATCAGTCACAAAAAGGGGAATTTGACACTGAAAGTAACTTTAACAATATACATAAAGGTCTCTCTTTTCCCTACCATTTCCCACATTAGAGACATTTAATTTATGCATGTTATAATTGTCCCCTTTATTCTTTATTCCTTTCTCCCTCCCTCTTTCTCTCTTTATTAGATCTTAATTAATATTCTGAGTTGATAATATCACAGGGTGAAATTTTTAAAAATAAAATTAAAGTATATGAGGCCCAGACTCCCTACTCCCCATTCTTTATTCTCCTTGTCCCCACTTCACTGCCTTCCTGATACTGAAAAGTGTGACGTGTATTCTCATTTTTGTTTCAACCACAGTATTATCTATAGCACCTGTGAAAATAGCTTTTGCTTAGCATTTTAAGTATCAGCTTGTTCCCTTACTTTTAGTAAGGATAAATATACAGGATAGGAAATGATCTATAATATCCTATGTCCTAGTCAGTTCAGGCTGCTATAAAACAAATTATGCTAAGCCAGGTATATAGACAGCCAGTTGTTTATATTAAATATAAATTGCTGTCTATATTGTCGTTTATGTTGCTTATAAACAACAAAAGTTTATTTCTCATTGTCCTGAGGGCTAGAACGTCCAAGTGAGGGCATCAGCAGATTCAGTGTCACAGGGCATGCTCTCTGGGTCATAAAGGGCTCTTTTTTCTATGTCCTCACGTGACAGGAGGGACAAGTGAGCCCTGGGGATCTCTTGTACAAGGGCACCAATACCA
Source organism: Cervus canadensis (assembly GCF_019320065.1). Lineage (NCBI taxonomy): Eukaryota > Metazoa > Chordata > Mammalia > Artiodactyla > Cervidae > Cervus > Cervus canadensis. Next base: position 86,005,014 of record NC_057392.1, read on the forward strand.
TTTGTGAGGGCTCCGCAGTCATGACTAATCACCTCCCAAAGGCCAGGAGTTGTTTTGATGATTCTTTCAGATTGTCTGCCTAGACAGTCATATCACCTGTGAACAAAGACAATTTTATTTCTTTCTTCTCTATCTGCATATCTTTCATTTCCTTTTCCCGTCTTATTGCATTAGTGAGGACATCCAGTACAAAGTTGAAAAGGCGTGATGAGAGGGAACATCCTTGTCTTATACCTGATTTTAGTGGGAAAGCTTTGATGTGAGCACCATGAAGTATGATGTCAGGATAAGGGTTTGTTTGTTTGTTTGTTTGTTTGGTAGATGTTCTTTATCAAGTTGAGAAGTTACCCTCTATTTCTAGGGTTTTGAGAATTTTTATCATTAATGGTTTTTGTATTTTGCCAGCTTTTTTTCTACATCTATTGATATGATCATATGATTTTTCTTTTTCAGCCTGTTGATGAAATGGATTACTTTAATTAATTTTCAATGTTGAATCAGATTTACATAACTGGCATAAATTCCACTTGGTTAATAATGTATATATTTCTATTTGTTAAAAAGATAAAACCGTGTCTGATGATTTGGATCAAATGGATAAATTCCTAAAAATATACAACTCTCCAAAATTTACAAGAAAAGAAGTAGACAATTTGAATATTAAATACCTTTTAAACAATTTGAATTTGTCATACATTTTCCAACAAGGAAAAATCTAGAAAATTTGACTGGTGAATTCTTCCAAACATGAGAAGAACAACACTAGTATTATTCAAAATCTACCACATAATAGAAACAGAGAGAAAACCACAACTGCTTTTAGGAGGGCAACAAAACCTTGCTTTCAGAACTAGATAAAAATATTATAAGCAATATTACAATCCTGAAGATGGCACGAGCTTAGGAGAATCAGTGAATAAAAATGAAAGTCCATATTGCGGAAGTTTAGCAAATGAGAAGAGGAGGAGGTTAAGACTGAAGGGAAACAGTGACCAGACATAAAGAATCCTATAGGCATGGAAGGGGGTTCTGAAATTTAGTGAGGGCAATAGTCATTGGTTTATTCACATTAATATATGCAGCCTATGAGATTTCAAGTAATAGTTAAATTTATCAAGGAGAAACTTGACCTAATATCACTGTTTATTTATTAATTCCTTAAAATTTTTTTTATTAATTCCTTTTAAATTTTTAAGAAACTATATTTATGTCACTTTTGCAACAAACAAAAGTATAAAAGATTTAATATTTTCATTGTATATCATATTGTGATCAATTTTAATAATATTTATTTCATAGTACAAAATGACTATTTTTAATTGAAATATAGTTTGATTTACAATGGGTTTCACTGATGGCTCATATGGTAAAGAATCTGCCTACAATATGGGAGACCCAGGTTCAATCCCTGGGTCAGGATGATCTCCTGGAGAAGGAAATGGCAACCCACTCCAGTATTCTTGCCTGGAAAATCCTATGGACAGAGGAGTCTGTCAGGCTACAGTCCATGGGGTCTCAAAGAGTGGGACACAGCTGAGCAGCTAACACTTTTACTTTTGACTTACAACGTTGTGTTAGTTTCAGATGTACAGCAGAGTGATATAAACTCCTAATCTACCCCTCCCTCCCATACCTTTCCCCTCTGGTAACCATTAGTGTCTGTCTGTGAGTCTGTTTCTGTCTTGTAAATTTTAAGTTCATTTGTATCACTTTTTATATTCCACATTGAGTGATTTCATTTGATATTAGTCGTTCTCTGTCTGGCTGACTTCACTCAGTATGATCATCTCTAGGTCCATATATGCTACTGAAAATGACATTATTTCACTCTTTTTAATGGTTGAGTAATATTACACTATAAATATATGTAGCATATGATATATATGCTATATACGTATGTATAGTAACCCACTCCAGTATTCTTGCCTAGAGAATCCCACGGACAGAGGAGCCTGGTGGGCTGCAGTCCACAGGATAACAAATAGTCGGACATGCCTGAAGCAACTCAGCGCGCACACACACACACACACACATATATATGCATGTATATCATATACACATACATACATACACCAGTCTTCTCTATCCATTCACCTCGTGGTGGAATTTAGGCTGCTTCTTTGTCTTGGCTATATAACTAGCGGTGCAGTGGACACTGGGGTGCGTGTATCTTTCAAACTGAGTCTTCATCTTTTCCAGATATACACCCAGGAGTGGGATTGCTGGATAATATGCACTTAGCAACTACACCACCACCACCACCATGGTACCTCTACAAAATGATTTTTAAAGTACATATAGCCTATATTACTAAAAGGCACATCACAATAATTTGAATCATCTTATTTAACTGACTGATCTCACCTCCCTACCTCACAGTCAGTGTGAGTTTTTAAAGTAGGTCCAATAAAATTTCCTTCCTTCTCTTTCTTATCTGGCACCCTCTTTTTTGTTCTCCCCTGACTCTTTTCTTCCTTCTTTTATGGAATACAGCCTTGTGGCTCACATATACCCAAAAATATCAAAGAAAATTTCCCTTACTTCTTGAATACAGTCCAACTAAGGTTTTTTTTAATGACTCAAGAAAAATATGTATCATATTAGCTTATTAAGATAAAGTGTTTCTAAAACTCTGGAGTCAAACTATGACTCCAAGAATAATTATGAAACTTTAGGCTATGTTTAAAAACTCTGGACAACATTTGATTGTATCTGACCAGAAAAATACATTACCTTTTAAGAAATTGCTGAAATCAGTCATGACTAACATTGGTGAGATAGTCTTGGTATAAGCTGTGCTAGGCAAGCAAATTAACCACATCCCCTCCAAAAAAAATTGCAGTTTCTTAACTCAGTTAAGAGTCTGTCTCCTGCTTTTACAAAATGTATGTGGGTCAAGAGGATTTTCTAATGATTTACTTCCAAAGATGACTCAAGATTTAGGCTTCCTCTAGTTGTGTCTGTCATCTTGGGGTCTTTGCTCTTCATTTTCATTGATAAATTAATTATAGGTTATATCCATTATTTGCACAGATAAACCAGAGGTTAAAAAATAGTGCATCATTTACTTTGCCTCTAGGCTAATTGTATATAAAAACTGCAACTCTTAAAAGGGCTTTCTCCTCTCTGGGAATATCTCAGAATACTTTGCAAAATAGGACAAATATTGAACAAAAATATACAAAAGTCCACTATCTTGCTCAAAAAACAATGCATAGTTATTTCTTCAGTAATATATATTATGGAAACTTATAGTTCAGTATAACCTAGTCTCTAATCTACATTTAAGAAATCTATCATCTATGGATTACAGAAAAATTGAATCTGCTTTAGTTTACTAAAAATTAAAAGTTATAATTTCTAAGGCTCAAGCAAATAAAATCAATCATCAATCACAAAAACAACAAAACCTAGACCCAGTTGCTGTCAAAACAGTAATTTAATAAGGGAGTTAGCATGCAAGTTCATTCTCTTATGAAAAGCCAATTTTCCTCTGCCCTCTATAAGGCATTGTCAAAGTTAGAAATTCCAGGCACTAATTGCCTGAGTTTAGAAACTCTGGGGATTTAGAAGTGTCAGAAGGTCAAAATATCAGGACAGGTAAGTGAAGTCTTGTTAGCATGAACTAGCAATTGAATTACGGTGCTGCAGATGTTTCTATTAAATGAAAGGAAATTAACCCAAGGGAATACTGAGTTAAAAGCTGGTGGCAGCAGGAGGGCTTAGAGCAAAGCAATCATTAAAAGGCCTTTGCGTTTGGCTTCTTTAAAAGAGCTAACAACACTTGCTGACAACGTGCCTCATGGTCGCATTCAGTTTTTTGGTTTTGATTCTCCTGCAAAGATGGCTTATCTTACATATATACCCAAAATGCATTTTTCCAAGCTACTCTTAGATATATGAAGGTTGCTGCAGACACAGGCAGAAAACCTTGTATGTGGAAATCTTACAGAATACGTTTTCCTTTCTCTGTTCGACCTTTTATGTATTTCTGCTGAAACTCAAAATGATTTTGTTACACACTCACTCTCCTCTGTTTTCTTTCCAGTGAGCTCAGTTTCTGAACAACCTACAGTCAGCTGCTCTATCCTTCACAATTTCCCCAGCAAGTCAAGCAACAGTTCCGCAGAAAATACATCTATTTTAGAGCTGGGAAGCAGAAAGGCAGCATCGATGGAGAGCAGTTCTGTCTTAAAACATTGAAAGTCGGTACCTTTTAGGATTCAAACTGCATTTCAAATTTATCTTTTGATTTTATTCATAAGAGTAATATGCTCATAAAAATGCGCTTCCCTGGTTGCTCAGTGGGTAAAGAATCCATCTGCAATGCAGGAGACCCAGGTTTAATCCCTGGGTTGGGAAGATCCCCTTGGAGAAGGAAATGGCAACCCACTCAAGTACTCTTGCCCAGGAAATCCCTGGCAAGGCTGACGAGCTACCGTCCATGGGGTTGCAAGAGTTGGACACGACTTAGCAACTAAACCACAATGCTCATGAAAATTAAAATCAATATAGAAGTAAATCCTTTCCTTGCACAGTCCCTCAACCTGAGCATCTTGATATGCAGTCTTTTTCCAGCATTATCATACGAATATGTAATCATATTTGTACAAATATACATACGTCTGTGCACGCATATAATTCTTGTAAGCTGCGCTCTAGTTTACATAGCCTGGCACGCACACATTTTAGTGAGTTTTAACAAACACACAGCCCTGGGTAGTCACCACCCCAATGAAGACACAGAATACACTTATCACTCCAGAAAGTCCCACTTGCTCCTTTCTAGTCAATTCTAACAGCCCCTCCTCCTCACCCCAGAAGCAATTAATGCTTAGATTTCAAACATCATAGATGGTTTTGCCTTTTCTTAAACTTTATACGCTTTCTGTTATTATTCCCTTTGTTCAATACAATGTTTTTGATTTTCTACCACTTGTTGCCACATGTATCAGTAATTCATTCCTTTTTTTGGGAGGGTGAAGTATGAATCTAACTTTTTTAAGATCTTCCTATTAATAGACATTTGCACATACGTCATTTTCTATACACAAAGGCGACTGTACTTTGCAGTTTTTTGGTGGCTTTCTTTTCATTTTTTCATTCAGAATTACATCCAGGACATGCTTTCTTAAATGTCCCTGTGACTTACCTGATTCTTTACTAAAGCTGCATAGTTTTCCTTCATATGATGCTCTACATATTATATACTTGATCTACTTATAATTATGTCCTCTCAATAAAAATTAAAACACTTTTGCAAATTAAAGTTACCCTTGAGAGCATTTACTCTCAAAAATTACTATGATAAAGAATACTGTGTACAAATACTTCTGTGTACAAAATACAGAATGTCTAAATAAAAAACCTATTACTCTGCAAAATACGGAATGTCTAAATAAAAAACCTATTACTCTGCAACCTTAATACTAAGATATAACCATACTTAAGGTTTTTTTTTTAATAATAAGCTGGTAGTTATAAGACAATTACTTTGATATGAATACATATTTCAATTTTATTTTTATTAACTGTAAAAATACTTCTTAATTCTCTGATATAAAAGATGAGAAATTCAGTATTTTTGTACTACTCCCTCCTCCATTCCGTCTCCACCTCCAGATAAATATTTTGGTTATGTTGTTATTTTTATGTTGTAAACATCTTTACATCCTATTCCTAAACAATTTAATTAGTCATACTTATTTTATCTAGAATTTGCTTCTATAAATTAAACACATATAAGACCATTTCACATCCGTATTTATACAAATTTTATTCACTCAAGAATCAAGCAGTAAAAATAGGACAAAAGAAGCAATAATGCAACCTTAATTCAAAAAACCCCTTCTACTTAAAGGCAAAAATTCCAGGGGTTAGAGAGTGAAGTAATCCATTTTGTCTATTTTTCACCAGCTTTCTCAAAAAATTTTATGTAATAATCAACTAGAATTTTCATTTTATATTAACTATTATTTTTTGGTATTCCTGTTTCATTTTATAGAAATATCTTCATACAGATTATTTTTTCATGCAAAGTGAATGATAATTAGCTTTGAGCTTTCACAGTTTAAAATATTAACTTGCCCACATATTTGAAAGTTTGGAATCAAATGGAGGGGTCTGATGCCCTCTGGTTTTCTGTCCTTCACAGTGAATCTCCATTTAATCTCTGAATGCATTCAGGTTTTTCCCCTTTTATACTCCGTGTTACAAAGTTTCCAAGATCCACCAAGGCTATTCATACATCCTGCGTGTCATTTAGTAGACATTTCTATCTACACACAACTTTTTTTTTATTCTCCTTTATTTAAAGTGTTATCTCTCTTCCATTTTTCCTGCCATCAGCCTCTGGATCTCCTTAAGTATTATAAATGGACGAACATCTGAATTAATTTCCTCATGTTATGTTACTTCTATTTTCAGTCTCTCTGTTTTGTGTCTACATCTTAAGCAAATTTTCCTATTTATCTTCCAAATCAAGTTTTAAGCTCTATTATTTTATTCAACTCATTCACTATTTTTAAAATTCAGCAATCATATTTTAAATTCCAATTTATTTTTTATTACAGGAGATATCTTTTACAGAGATATTATAATATTAACAAGTTGTACAGGACTATGTTTCAGGCCTATTTTAATGTTTTATCTATAATAACTCATCCTCATCACAATTCTGAAAAAATAGTTCCATTATCAACCTATTTCACATGTTAGGAAACATAAACACAAAATTAAATTTCTTGTCCAAGAATACAGCTGGCTCTAATGCCTATGCTTTTAACTACTATGCTGAATGTCCTCTCTTGGTTTATTATTGCAATATATATTCACACAACTTTATGAAATGCTAACTCAATTATTTTAGTAGATTTTTAAATCTTAATTACCTCTTTTCCATCAAGACTATTTATGTTTATATTAGCTTTTCTCTAATAAGCTAATTAGGTTGAATGAATTAATGTGAATACACCAATAACTATTGCTTCTAAAATAAAACACAGAGTCCCTTGCCATGACTTGTGGGGTCCTGAAGGGCTGGCCCCCATTTCTCTCTAATCCATCTCCTTTCCCTTTTTGTTTGTGATGTTTCTGCCCTCCTGGCCTTCATTTTTGTTTTGATTTTTCAAAACTTTTACCCTCTATGGGAAGGTTGCATTTGTTGTTTGCTTTGCCTTAGAATCCTTTCTCTGATTCTTTGACTTTTTATTATCCTTCAAGTTTCAGCTAAACTGTCAGCTTGACAGAAAAGATCACCCACCCTCCAGTACAAAGCGGGTTCCATGTGATACCCTATTTCATAGACAGCGTTTACCACCATCCATGATGAAAATGCTAACTTCTTAGCTCACTTGTCTGTCTCTACCTCCTGCTCTACAAAGCTGTAGCAGGGCCTCACGTGCCTTTACCACCACTCACTACCTCACGCACCGAGCCGAAGCAGCGACTGCCTGACGCAGAGCAGTCACTCTTAACTTGATCTGAATTTAAGCTGAACTGATATGTAGACATTGCTGCTCAAGTGAATACCTAACTAACTGAAACATAACCAACTCTCGCACAAATTTGAATAGATCAGGAGAAGGACATGTGCAGGAGAAGGATGGCAAAAGGATGTTGTAATTTATTGAGACTCCATTTTACATTAAAAAACCCACAACAAGGAGATGGAAATTGGTGCAGCCACTATGGAAAACAGTATGGAGGTTTTTTTAAAAAAAAAATTAAAACTAGAACCACCATAAGATCCAACAATTCCATTTCTGGATATTTATTTAAAGGCAATGAAAACACTAACTTGAAAAGATACATGTTTCCATATGTTCATTATAGCATTAAATATCCAAGGTATGGAAACAACATGAGGGTTCATCAATGGACAAAGAATATATGATATATATATATATGTAAAACTTTAAATTTAATACTACTTTATATTTAATACCATACAGAGACAAAAAAGAAGGAAACCTTGCCATTTGTGACAACATGGATAAGTTTTGATGGTATTATGCTAAGTGAAATAAGGCAGGTAGAGGAGGACAAATACTATATGATTTCACTCAACATGTGAAATCTATAAAACAACAAACAAAGCAAAACTCAGATACAGCAAATGGACTGGTGATTATCGGAGAGGAAGGAGATGGGGGTGGGCAAAAGAGGTGAAAGGAGTTAACTGCATCATGACAGATGACAGTGACTTACTATGGCAATCACTCAGTATGTTGTACACCTGAAACTAATATAATTTCAAATACCAATTTTACCTCAGTTTTAAAAATCCACAATTATAAGATCTATTTCCTTATTTAAAAATCAAGCATTATGCCTTACAGCAAGAATACCTTTCTGTAGCTTTGAATTCATTGAGTATAAACTCTATTTTTCTTTCCATTTCTTTAAGTACAATTGTGCTTTGACTAAGGACACTTATCCTACACTAACTAGCAGCCTTTGGGATATCTTCCATTGATCAAAGGTGAAAGACAAATAGGCAACATTTACAAGAACTCCAAGGTACATAAGTCTGTTCATATGAAAAAAAGACTGAAGTCTCACTGTGTGGTGTTACTAATGGCCGTCAACTGGGCAACCTTCTGAAAAGTACAATTTTAAATTAAATGCAGTTTACTTTTCTGTAGATAATGAAGAAAGGAGAGGAAAGCAGACATGGGGGAAGGCAGGGGAAAGAGCAGCTGCTAAGTGCAGAAACTGGAAATGCAAACCTTAAGCAAACTCTTCAGGTCACTCACATAAATGCTGTAAAAATATAGTCTCTGAAGCCATAATTTGAAGCCATGGCTGGTTTTAAGGGCAGTTTTGTTAAGGTCAATATGTAAGCCAAATTATTTGATATACAGTATTGGCAATGAACTTCATATATTCTGAGCTAAAATAACTTCATAATAATATGGCAACATCTTTGGCAACTACTCCAGACATCAAGCAATTAAATAAAAAAGACTCCCAGCCTTCTCTTTTACAGAGTCACTAATTAGTTCATAAGATAATCTTTTGTTTTTCCAACTTTCTAAAATTTAATATCTTTCTAATGAATTACTTCAACTATAAAGCTGATGTCATTTTAAAAAATATTGCTGAGACACTCTCTTTTTAAAGGTTATTAGAAACCTCGCTTCAACCACAGTAGTTAGGAGACACTTCTTTCCCCTCACCCCAAAAGAGGTAAAAGATTTATTCCTGAGACAAATTGAACAAAAGAGGATGTGGCTTGGGGGCATATCAGGCCTGGCAGAGGGAAATGGTGAGGAACAAGACTGATAATAGGGGGATTAATTGAACAGCTGCAGGTTGAACAGTAGGTCCTGTCCCCTACTCCTTCCGGCTCCCTTTCTTGTTTGACTCAAAGAACACAGGTAAATAAGCTTATTACCAACACACACACACACACACACACACACACACACACACACACACACACACAGCCTCAGCAGCAGATCACTGGAAGATTTCTCTCTAGAGAAACTTCATGGATCCACACAGAAAAACTAATGATTTACCTACTATCAAAAGAGAACAAAGCTTAGAAGAGAAAGGTGAAAGGAGAGCAACACAGGAACTCACAGAATAAAAAAAGAAACAAGTAAGGGAGAGGGGCTGTGGGGAAGGAGGGAGGGATGGGTGGAGGGAAGTCAGGACTGAGAAAAGCAGGGAGGGAGAGACAGAAAGGAGGGAAAGAAAGAGAGAGAAAGAGAAAGAGAAAAGAACGAGCAGCCGGGGAAACAGCAGAAGCCCCAGGAAAACCAAGTACGGCCGATTCAGAAAGGTGGAGTGGGAGGATCCTGAGCTCACCTCCTCCAATGCGCAGCGAAGCTACAATTACACAAAGAAGAACTCTCTCTGAGAATGACATGAAGACTAACAGAAAAGACCTTTCTCCAACTAAGGATATAAAGAAAAGGCCACATTTAGACAGGTAGGAGGGGCAGGGGCCCGGTCTAGTCAGAGCCCACACCCTTGATGTGGGAACACAGAAGCAGAAGGATATTACAACCACACCAAGCCTCACACTGGGCTCCCTAGCCTGGGGAGCTGCACTGGGAAGATGAGTCCCCATAATATTTGGCTTTGAAAACCAGCGGGGCTTACTTCTGGAAGAGCTAAAAGACTGAGAAACTGAGATGCTGCTCTTGAAGGATTTATGTACAAACTCTATCATCCTGAGCACCAGCACAGAGCAGCAGCTTGAAAAGTACCTGAGCCACACGAAGAGACTCATTGACTAATTTTATGGCATTTACCAGAGGGACAAAGATCTGGTGGAACTTTCTCCAAAGATGGGAGAATTGGCAGGCATTGTTTCTGTAAGTTATGTGATATTTCCAAAGTCCAGTCAAAGTATAAAGTGTGGGCAGTTTTGTGAACACTTCACCAGACAAGTACAACAGGAGAAAATTGATGTAAGGGGTTTGAGATGTTCATAAGAGTGATATTAATAGAAATAATGAACCATTGATCTAAGCTTTAAGTGAATGCAGGATAGAACTGACAGAGAAATAATAAAAGGGTCAATGGACCTATGATCAAGATGAGATAGAAGAATTGGCATATTGAAAGTAAGCTGAACAGAAAAATAAGGACCTTAGGAACCCTGTACACCTAGAGATCAGCCTTGATTCCTCCATTATCACCATGTCTACTCCACAGGCAAGTCTTGTTAGCTCCACAACTGAGGTATTTTCTGAGCCTTCTATTTTTAAGCCTGTCCTCTGCTGAAACACTCATCTGTGTACAGTAGACCACTGGGACACCTGCTAACAGGTGGCCTGCTCTTATTCTTGTCTCTCTGTTCTTCTCATAATGCAGCCTCTACATAGAAACTAGAATGATCTGCTCTGATTATTAAGAGAATTAAGTATTCTCCTAATTGCTCCCAATAATACTTTAAATAAAACCTAAATTTCTACCAAATCCTCCAATACTCTAGATTATCTTTTCCTGTAGATATTGCTGATTTTGGTCTCTTACCACACTTTTTACTGTTGAGGAATTAACTAAGAGACCAGGATGCAAGACAGGTCATAAAGCCAGGGCTGAAGTCACATAGAATATGAGTGAGGCACGATGCAATGAAAAGCTCTCAAGAGATATGTACAGTTAATTGACCATTAATTTTAATTAAATGAATTAGGAAGTAACAGAAGCATACTGTACTATAAACCCTCTAAAGATAGATGACATCTGATTCATATTTGTATCTATAGCAGTTAGCACATTGCCTGGTAGAACAGGTACCCAATAAATTTTGCTTGGTTGAATAGATGCATGAATACTTTATTAATGCATGAGGTTTTATTGGATGGATGTATTAGAGTCTGTTGTTCTTATCCTTCTGATTTTGTTTTGGAAAATATCAGTCTTCATTTCATGAAGTCTTGTTAGAACCATCAGTCAAGGAGTCTCACCTACTCCTGGCCACTGGCTCAGTCTAAGCCAATCAGAGTTCTTTAGGGAATTTCAACTTTGACCAGAATGATGCTGAGACACCGAAACTATAGGAGCTGGTTTCATGTCAATGATAACACATTAAGAAGATTTTCCCTTAATTCCTGCTCCCCGTACCCTGGGGGACACCCTGCTTTCTTTGCTTTTTGAGTGATGTTTCTTCAACTTTTTCTTTACTATTTTGAGCTGCATCATAGGCTTTTAATAAAGTCATGTTTGGCATAAGTTAAGCAGAGCTCTTTTCTCTTGCTTGCAACCAAATAATGCTAACTAAAAAGTTGAAAATCTAATGCAACTATGAGAAAGCATGTTTACTTTAATAACTATTAAGTACTGCTATCTACAAAAAACAATAGTGAGTACCAAAAATTTAAAACTTATTTCAGAAACAGTTATCTTCAAGTAATTTAAGATATTTTTAGGGAAATTAGGAAGACTATCAAATAAATTTAATTCAAGAAAAAATGAGATTAGTGGCATGATACAGGTAAAATAACACGGTAATTGAGAAAGGGATCTTCAGTTGGGGAAATAATGGCAGAATCAACAGTTGCCTTACGCTTAGGATTTAGGCATGCTGACTTTAGACATTCAGGATCAGCGTACGCAGCACACAGAGATGGGAAATCATCAAGTATGTGTGATGATCAGTGAGGAGATCAATTTGCTACAGCATGGGTTTCATGGAGGACAATAATAAAAACAAAAATTAGGCTGCAAGGAGTAGTTTGGAGCTGAAAAATCAGGCTGAAAGAAGTCTAGCTTGTATTCTGTATGCAATAGGAAGCCCCAAACATTATTTGTTTAGAGTTGTAGGAAAAGCAAGGCTTGTAAAGTCATACATGATGCGCTGGAGCAAGGTTAAGAGCAAATTGAAGACAAATTTACAAGGCATCGTGATAGCTCAATCAAGGTATATAGTACCAAAATGAAGAAACTTTCAAATACTTTCTATCCAACTGATGATGGAAAGAGAACTAAGGGGAAAAAAAGGCAGTGAGGCCTTTAACTGAATAAGGTGCTAAAGTTAAGATAAAATATCCCACAGCTCTGTATTTCAAATCCATATTTTCCTGCTTTCCCTCTCCTGAGCTTCAATCATTCATCTCCAGCTGCCCACACAGTGTCTTCACTCAGATAGGTCAGCACTGTCACAAACTAACACGCCAAAAATTGGTATCTTTTTTATCCCCTACCCCACACGTGGCCTCCCATTCTTTTCTCACAAACTTAGAAATATCTCTCCCTCTTCCTGTCCTTCAACTCCCACTAATCTCTATATCACATCAGTCAGAAAAGACCTTTATTCACTTATGCCTGGCTCACTACATCTGCTTCCTGATAAATCTCCCTGTTTCCATTTCTCCCCACTACATAGCAGGACATCAATAAACTCTGCCTAAAGTTGGTAAATTAATCTGAGAAGTACAGTGCAGCTTTCACTGCCATATGGATCTGCTGAAACACTTAAAAAATATTACTCTTATGTTCAAGAAATTATGATGGGTTGTACTTGCTCCAAATTTTATTGTTTTTGATTTCTCAAGGTCACTATTTTATCTGGGTATGTATGTGTGCGTGTGGGGGAGAGCAATTGTGGGCATGTGCACATACTAACAATAGAGCCAAAGGAGATATGAGTTTAAGGGACCTGGACTTCACCAGGGGCAAGGGCCATATTTCCCAGTTAGATACCACTTTTCATCCCTCAATTCTAAGGAGTTATGAGGAGGAAATACAGAAATTGAAAAGACAGCTGCCATATATACCTACTAGGTGAGTACTGTAAGGTCAAAACCCTCTGCTTATCTGTTCATGTATTCAGTTTCTTGATATTTAAAGGTTGCTCTCAGTTGAACTCATCCTCATAATGTCTAGTATTAACCCATATTACTCCAATAAAAGCCAATATCCTGTGGTAGTAGTAGATGCTTAAAAAATACTGGTTTAGTCAAGTTACTGAAAACCACCAAACACTAGAAAATTACCAAGACGCTAGAAAAGGACAAAATTAATTCTGTTAGAAAAGAAATAGCCAAGGATAGTTTAATATGATTTTTAGAATATATACTTGATGGGAGGAAAGTGATAGGTTTCTGAGGGCAAAGCCAGGTCTCTGCCATCTTGTTGCAATTCTGTGCACTCAGGGCGGGGTTGAGATGAAATGGTAGTGTTCCCAAATTTAATGAGTTCAAAATGAACACAGATTTATGGGTATTTAACACTGTCACTGTTTACAGTGGGTATAGGGCAGTAGAATGACAAATGTGTTTGTTTAAGATAGTTTGAATATGAATTCAGTAATTAAGAGATTTGGAAGGTTTTTTTTTTTTTTAATTTAGTATAGGTAGTCCATTTAGAGATTTTTTTTTTTTTTTTACAAAGTCTTGCAATAGATTCATAATAAACTCAGGCTTAATTCTATGATCCATTATTCAAATGTCTCCATGTTGGCAGGTTCTGACTTCATCGTTTTTAAACTTGACATTATTTCAAATATCAAGGCTGTCTTAAAGCAAAAATAAAAGTTACAATGAAACCTGTAAACAAAGCCACTTTTTTATGTTTAAAAAGTATACAGCATTGAGTTTTTTTTACTAAAACAACTGATTGTTATTTTTCATTCTGTTCTTTAAGCCTTTTTCTTTTCTTATCTATCACCAAAACACAATTCATCAGAACTACAAGGACAGATTTCATTGCAGTTGTATTTCCTCCTGAGGAAAAAGAAACAGCTCCCTGGCTGTGATAAACTTGATCTACAGTGTTTTTGCATATAAACCTAAGTTTTGTGATAATAAAGCTGCTATAAACCTTTTTAGTGAAAAGCCCTTCAAGCTAATATTCATTTATTTATTCACTCTGTATCCGAGCCCTCAAAATTATATGTAGCATGTTTCATGGAAAACTTTGAATCAATGATGAGCAAACAGGAAGGTCAGTTTATTTTTATGACTACGCAAATATACATATTCATAATACTGGATGCTGTTTTTGTTCAGTTGTTAAGTCGCATCTGACTCCTTGTGACCCCATGGATGCAGCAAGCCAGGCTTCCCTGTCCTCCACTATCTCCCAGAGTTTGCTCAAATTCATGTCTATTGAGTCAGTGATGCTATCTAACCATTTCATTCTCTGCTGTCCCTTTCTCTTTTGCCTTACATCTTTCCCAGCATCAGGGTCTTTTCAAATAAGTTGGTTCTTCACATTAGGTGGTCAAAGGATTGGAGCTTCAGTTTCACAATCAGTCCTTGCAATGAATATTCAGGGTTGATTTCCTTTAGGACTGATTAGTTTGCTCTACTGGGAGTCCAAGGGATTATCAAAAGTCTTCTCCAGCACCACAATTCAAAAGCATCAGTATTTTAGCAGTCTTTATGGTTCAACTCTCACATCCATACATGACTACTGGAAAAACCACAGCATTAACTATATGGACTTTTGTCAGCAAAGGGATGTCTCTGCTTTTTAATATGCTGTCTAGTTTTGTCATAGCTTTCCTTCCAAGGAACAAGTGTCTTTTAATTTCATGGAGCAGTCACCGTCTGCAGTGATTTTGGAGCCCAAGAAAATAAAATCTGTCACTGCTTCCACTTTTTCCCTTTCTATTGCCATTAAGTGATGGGACTGGGTGCCATGATCTTAGTTGGTTTTCTTTTTTTAATGCTGAGTTTCAAGCCAGCTTTTTCACTCTCTTCTTTTACCCTTATCAAGAGGCACATTAATTCCTCTTCACTTTTTGCTATTGGAATGGTATCATCTGCATATATGAAGTTGTTGATATTTTTCCCAGCAATCTTGATTCCAGCTTGTGATTCATCCAGCCTGGCATTTCACATAAAGTACTCTGCTCAGAAGTTAAACAAACAGGGTGACAATATACAGCCTTGTACTCCTTACCCGGTTTGGAACCATGTCAGTTGTGCATTACTTTGCTAGCATGAGAAATGAGCACAATTGTATAGTAGTCTGAACATTCTTTGGCATTGCCCTTCTTTGGGTTTGGAATGAAAATTGACCTTTTCTAGTACGGTGTCCATGTTGAGTTTTCCAAATTTGCTGAGATATTGAGTGAAGCATTTTAACAGCATCATCTTTTAGAATTTTAAATAGCTCAGCTGGAATTCCATCACCTCCACTAGCATCGTTCATAGTGATGCTTCCTAAGGCCCACTTGACTTCACATTCCAGGATGTCTGGCTCTAGGTGAGTGATCACACCATCGTGATTATCTGGGTCATGAAGATCTTTTTTGTACAGTTCTGTGTATTCTTACCACCTCTTCTTAATATTGTCTGCTTCTGTTAGGTCCATCCTGTGTCTGTCCTTTATTGTGCCCATCTTTGTATGAAATATTCCCTTGGTATCTCTAATTTTCTTGAAGACATCTCTAGTCTTTCTCATTCTATTGTTTTCCTCCATTTCTTTGCTCTTTTCATTTAAGATGATCTCTGCTATTCTCTGGAAATCTGCATAAGGCTGAGTACTAATATCCTTTCCCTTATTGAAAGTGAAAGTGTTAGTTGCTTGCTCAGTCCTCCAATTCTTTGAGACAGTATTAACTGTAGACCTCTGTCCATGGAATTCTCTGTCTATGGAATCTTCTGACCATGGAATTCTCCAGGCAAGAATACGGCAGCGGGTTGTCATTCTCTTCTCCAGGGGATCTTCCTGACACAAACCTCAAACCTGGATCTCCTGCATTGCAGGCAGATTCTTTACCATATGGGCCACTAGAGAAGCCCCTTTCTGCTGTTCAGTCGCTCAGTCGTGTCCGACTCTTTGTGACCCCATGAATCACAGCATGCCAGGCCTCCCTGTCCATCACCAACTCCCAGAGTTTACTCAAACTCATGCCCATTGAGTCAGTGATGCCATCTAGCCATCTCATCCTCTGTCATCCCCTTCTCCTCCTGCCCCCAGTCCCTCCCAGCATCAGGGACTTTTCCAATGAGTCAACTCTTCGCATGAGGTGGCCAAAGTATTGGACCTTCAGCTTCAGCATCAGTCCTTCCAATGAACACCCAGGACTGATCTCCTTTAGGATGGACTAGTTGGATCTCCTTGTAGTCCAAAGGCCTCTCAAGAGTCTTCTCCAACACCACAGTTCAAAAGCATCAATTTTTTGGCGCTCAGCTATCTTCACAGTCCAACTCTCATATCCATACATGACCAATGAAAAAACCATAGCCTTGACTAGATGGACCTTTGTTGGCAAAGTAATGTCTCTGCTTTTTAATATGCTGTCTAGGTTAGTCATAACTTTCCTTCCAAGGAGTAAGCATCTTTTAATTTCATGGCTGCAATCACCATCTGCAGTGATTTTGGGGTTGGGGACTCTCAATTGCTAATGTCAAGGATAAGTGCAGGAGACAGACCTTTGTAAGTCACAAAGATAATAAAATTGTTATGTAGATAAGGTCCGTAAGAAATGGCACCTGAGTTGCTGCAAAGCCACATGAAAGAAACAAAGGATACCTTGCCCCAGTGAGTAGTTTTTACATTAGAAATTAAAGGATAAGTAGGAATTGAGTGAGTGAGTGAGTGAAGTTAGTTGTGTCCGACTCTTTGCGACCCCATGGACTATAGCCTATCAGGCTTCTCCGTCCATGGGATTCTCCAGGCAAGGATACTGGAGTGGGTTGCCGTTTCCTTCTCCAGGGGATCTTCCCAACCCAGGAATTGAACCTGGGTCTCCCGCACTGCGGGCAGACGCTTTACCATCTGAGCCACCAGGGAAGCCCAAGCAGGAATTAAGAAGGGGAAATATAGTGACTTTAAGAAGGAAAATTGAGACAGATGGTGGAGCACCTATAGAAGTCATGTTGCAAAAGAGAGTCCAGTATTTTCCAGGAACTAAAAAAATTCATCACAGCCAGAGACAGAATGAGAAGAAGTTTGAGACAGCACTGGGGAATCTAGGACTCTGGCACATTTCCTGATTGCTCATCTCTCTTCATACATCTCCTAAGTTTGGAGGCATCCACAAGAGAGGAAAGAGTGTTACAGTTCAGCTGGGGCTTATAGAGTGAGTACTGCATATGTGTCCCTGTTCAACTGGAGCATGGGCAGGATCATAAAAAGTGGTGAATGTCACAGTGATGACTATTGTCCTCAGACTTCCTCCCTTTTCCCGGAGGCAAAGTTGGAGGAGTAGGGAATTGGAGTTTTAAGTTTCTCATGGAAACCAGAATCAAAGAATCAAAGAAGAAAGAAGGTGTTAGTTGGCAGTCGAGTCCGACTCTTTGCGATCCCATGGACTGCAGCCCGCAGTCTCCTCTGTCCACGGAATTATCCAGGCAAGAATACTGGAGTAGGTTGTCATTTCCTTCTCCAGGGGATCTTCCTGACCTAGGGAAGGAACCCAGGTCCTCCAACATGTCAGTGTGAGAGGAGCAAGCCATTCCACAGCTGGTCATTTATCAACAGTCCAATGGCTGCAAGGGTAAGCCAGCCTCTGGCACATCAGCAGCAGCAGACTTCAGTGCTCTACGGATACAGCCTTGGAATCAGCTTCTGAGGGTGGAGATGGGGTGTGTGTGTGTGTGTGTGTGTGTGTGTGTGTGTGGCATGTGTATGTGTAAACTAATTTCCCAGTAATTTTTTTAATCACAGTTACATGTAGCATGTATTCCTAACATTCTTTGCTCAATTATAGTCAAATAAATTTTAATTTTAATTCATTAATATTTTACTTAAAATTAAATTTAAGTTTTTTTGACCAAAATTGAGCAAAGAATGTCCAGAATACATGCTACACATAATTGTGATTAAAGAAATTACTGGGTAGTTTTTATCTCTGTTACCTGCTGGAGCACAAATTCCCTTAAAGAAGGAATGTGTTTCCTTTCACCACTGTAGGTCCTGTAGTGTGCCTTTCATGCAGTAAACACTCAAAACGGGTGGGTTTGTTTTGTTTTGTGTCAATAAAAGAATGCTGCTATTTCCTCTCATGAGGGACAACATACTGCTGAGGCCTAGCTTGAAGAATTTTCAGCATAACCTTGCTAGCATGTGAAATGAATGCCATTATACAGTAATTTGAACAACCTTTGGCACTGCCTTTCTTCAGGACTGGAGTGAAAAATGACCTTTTCCAGTCCTGTGGCCACTGCTGAGTTTTTCAAATTTGCTGGCATACTGAGTGCAGCACTTTCACAGCATCATCTTTTAGGATTTGAAATAATTCATCTGGAATTCTATCACTTCCACTAGCTTTGTTTGTAATAATGCTTCTTAATACTCACTTGACTTCACAGTCAAGGATGTCTAGCTCTGGTGAGTGACCACATCATCCTGGTTATCTGGGTCATTAAGAGCGTTTTTGTATAGTTCTTCTGTGTATTCTTGACACCTTTTCTTAATCTCTTCTGCTTCTGTTAGGTCCTTGCCATTTTTGTTCTTTATTGTGCCCATTTTTACATGAAATATTCCCTTGGTATCTCCAATTTGCTTAAAGAGATTTCTAGTCTTTCCCATTCTATTGTTTTCCTCTATTTCTTTGCACTGTTCACGTAAGAAGGCTTTCTTAACTCTCCTTGCTGTTCTCTGGAACTCTGCATTCAGTTGGGTATCTCTTCCCCTTTCTCCTTTGTCTTTCACTTCCCCTCTTTTCTCAGCTATTTGTAAGGTCTCCTCGGAAAACCACTTTGCCTTCTTGCATTTCTTTTTCTTGGGGACCCCCTTCCCACTCCAGCAGGGCCTTTGTCTCAACCCCCAGTTACACATTGACTGACATCCAATATCAGTGAAGGCTTACATGCTTAACAAGCACCAGCAGTGGATCAACCAGGCATTTCATCCGACTATGCTGAGTGACTGAAGGGCAAGTCTTGCTAGTTAGGGCCTGACAAAACATTTTCCACTGGAGAAGGGAAAGGGAAACCACTTTAGTATTCTTGCCTTGAGAACCCCATGAACAGTATGAAAAGGCAAAAAGATATGACACTGAAAGATGATCCCCCCAGGTCAGTAGGTGTGTAATATACTACTGGCAAAGAGCGGAGAAATAGCTACAGAAAGAATGAAAAGGCTAAGGCAAAGCAGGGCTTCCCTGTGGCTGAGCTGGTAAAGAATCTGCCTGAAATGCAGGAGACCTGGGTTCAATCCCTGGGTTGGGAAGATCCCCTGGAGAAGGAAATGGCAAGCCACTCCAGCATTCTTGCCTGGTGAATTTTGTGAAAGGGGAGTCTGGTGGGCTACAGTCCACAGGGTTGCAAAGAGTCAGACACGACTGAGTGGCTAAATTTCACTTTTTCACTTTCAAGCCAAAGCAGAAACAACGTCCAGTTGTGGTTGTATCTGGTGGTAAAAGTAAAGTCCAATGTTGTAAATAACAATATTGCAAAGGAACCTTGAATGTTAGGTTCATGAATCAAGGTAAATTGGATATGGTCAAACAGGAGATGGCAAGACTGAACATTGACATTTTAGTTATCAATGAACTAAAAATGGACAGGAATGGGCAAATTCAATTCAGATGACCATTATATCTACCTCTGTGGGCAAGAATCCCACAGAGGAAATGGAGTAGCCCTCAGTCAACAAGAGTCCAAAGTGCAGACTTGGTTGCAGTCTCAAAAATGACAGAATGATCTCAGTTCATTTCCAAGGCAAACTATTCAGGATATACATCTTGAATTTGACTGGCTTAGAATTCTTGGTGTGTTGAATGAGTATTTTGCTTTCCTTAAGGTATTCAGCTTTATCCCCAGTTTACAGCTGGAAAACTCATTCTGCTGTAAGGTCTAGAAAAAGTAAAACTATAGCATAGAGTCAGATATCTAGTGAGTAAAGTAACCATGACAAAAACTACTTGGCCTTGAGCTTGTTCTAATATCAAGCAAAGTCATTGTGCTTATATCATTATCATTTTAAATAAAATTAGATAAATGTAAAACTAAATAATTATCACTCTTCAAAGCTCAGGAAACTGGCCTGATTTCAGACATTAAAATGTTTGTACTTTATTAATATTGCATCGTACAAATTAGCATACATTATGCATAGCACTTCATAGCTTTGTTCTTTTGAAAAATTTTTAAATCACCCTTAAAGTTATTTACTTAGGGCAGATGGTATTTTCTGCCCTTTCTTTTTAGTAAAAGATTATTTGATGCAAGATAATGAGAAGTGTTCCTTTGAGGACTGAAGTCTCATTTTTTCCCCCCAGATAGAAGCATACATCAGAGGCATATTTCAAGACTTTGAATTGCTTGGTCAAGTAGCTTGTGCATGGTTGGTATTTGTTGGTTGGCTCGTTAATTAGTAGATTTTAAATCAAATACATTTAAAAGTTTGGGAAATATTAATGAAAAAAATATGATTGGTGAGCAAAGAGAAATAAATAGGAATTTAGGAGATATGGAATCTTGAATTGTACAACTTTCACTTTTAGAAAACAAAATCTTTTTAAAGACTTTAATTTGAATTCATAATGTGGAGTAATGCTTGAGATGGCACCTAATACTAGAAGCACTAAGTTAATTTATTCTTCAAATGAATATTTTTGAATGATTATATGCTTGTTTCCTTATTTGTTGTTATTATCTTTGTTTAGTCACTCACTAAGTCATGTCCGACTCTTTGCAACCCCATGGACTGTAGCAGGCCAGGCTCCTCTGTATATGGGATTTCCCAGACAAGAATACTGGAATGGGTTGCTATTTCCTGCTCCAGGAGATCTTCCTGACCCAGGGATCAAATCTGCATCTCCTGCATTGGCAACTAGATTCTTTACTGCTGAGCCACCAGGGAAGCCCTGTTTTCTTGTTTTAAATAAAATTCTAATTAGTTTAAATTCAGGGTCCAAGATGAACTACTAAATATGATACCCACAAAACATATTATAAATCATCTATTAAAAAGAATCAATTTTGGTGTGAAAAACTGACCTGGATGGAAAATGTAATTTCTCCTTTATTTATTCCAAAGTAAGTTAGACCAGAATCTAGGTTATAAACATGTATTGATGACTGATTAATTCATGTTTATAACCATGGTTGAATTTTTGTGTCAATTTGCCTAGACCGCAGTGCCCACATATCTGGTCAAAAACCATTCTGGGACGTATCTTTGTGGACATTTGGGGATGAGAATTATGTTTAAATTAGGAACTCTGAGCACAGCAGATTGCTTTCCACAATGTGGGGGATTGGGGCTCATCTAATCAGCT
Organism: Cervus canadensis; assembly: GCF_019320065.1. Taxonomy (NCBI): domain Eukaryota; kingdom Metazoa; phylum Chordata; class Mammalia; order Artiodactyla; family Cervidae; genus Cervus; species Cervus canadensis. Next base: position 86,026,657 of record NC_057392.1, read on the forward strand.
GGAGATCTGAGTAGAATAAAAGGCTGACATCCCCAGGAAAGAGAAAATTCTTAATAAGACTGCCTTCAGAATTTATCTTCAACACAGGATGTTTATGGTTCTATGGTGTACTGCACTTGGGTTCAAACTGCCACTTTTCCTGAGTATCCAGCCTGCCAGCCACCTCTCCTGGCAGATTGTGGACCGTCAAAGCCTCTGTAAGCTTGTGAGCCAATTACATAAGATAAATCTTTCTACATACATACATCTTACTGGTTATATTTCTCTAGTGATCCCTGAGTAATACACTAACATTTTATTTAATAAGTTCAGAAGCCATTGCTTGTACAGATTTCATTCAAAGTTATCCAGACAGTAACCAAAGGAAGGACAATAGCAACAGAATAAGAACAGTAGCTTCCTGACACAGTGGTCAGGAAATCTGGAAATTCTGCTATCTGAGTGAACTTAGATAAATCTTTTAACTTTTGTTCTATTTCTGGTTACTCTATATGCACAATTAAAATTTTTCTCACACATATTATATTATTATTGTTAAAGCAGCCCAGAAAAAGACCGAGCAGCTTATCTTTAGGTTAAAAATGGGAAATAGGTCCTAAGGACCTGAAAATAATTTATCCAAAGTTAGAGTACTCAGAATAGAATCAGGGTCTTCTGAAGTATTTGACACCAACAAAGGAAGTGTGACAATGTATGTGAGAAAGAAACCAAGAACAGGCCTCAGAAGTCTAGTTCTGATGTTGGATAGTAGTCTCATTTTTGCCAGTAGATTATGAACATCTTTGAAGTCTTTTTTTAAATGGTGTAGTCCAAGAGCCTTATATTCTTCCTGGAACACTAGATATACAACAGATATGTGAAGACTAAATGAATAAACAAAGAAAAAATACTCTCCATGAACCATGGAAAATTTACTCAAATTTTTTAAGATTCAATTTCTCCAAAGAAGATTAAATGATTTCAAAGCTCACTAAGTGTGTAATTGGACCATCACTGGGGTTATTTCTTCCTCTGAGTTCCGTAGCTCATTTTCTATATTACTATGCTAAAACTACTTTCTACATTAAAACATAAAACAGTCTTATTTTTGACAAGTGTGACTATCTCTTCTAAATTTAGGAACCGTATTTCTGTCATTAATATTAAGTGCTTAATGACCCATTTGTAGATTCTTAACTATGCTTGAAATTAAACAGTTTCGAGTATATTCATATATGAGTTGAGGGTGTCTTTTTCTTTGGTTACTCATTGTCATGATACTTTAAGATAGTTTATTGAAGATTATGAAGATAAGTTTAAATAAATGCAGAATAAAAACCATACTTAGTTTTAATATTAGGAAACTCCAGATTCAATTTCTAGTCAACCAGAATCAAGACAACCAGATTGAGCGAGATTCATATCACACTTTTTAATATCCCCCGTTCTTAGAGCAAGATATTCAATATCCTTTTTAGATGACTCTTTCAAAAATTATTTTTTACAGTAAGATAAAAAAATCTTCCTTGGAATAATGTTCTCTAAGGCCTTCTTCAGCTTTGAAATAGTTTATGTTTCATAAACTATGAAACTATGTTTCATAAACTATGATGTTTCATAAAATAGTTTATGTTTCATATTTCATAGCCTATAAAATAGGCTATGTTTATCTAAGATATGAAGATTTGAATTGGTTAACATTAATAGTAATTCTATTCATCTTGAGCCCACATAACAAAAAAAATTTAAATCCAAGTTTTTATAAAAAGTATAGTAATATCTTGCTGATCTTGAAATCATAGAACAGAAATTTAAAGTGTTCAGAACCAGCAAATATTATTTAAAAGCCCATAAGGAGGAAAAATACTTCTAACAAATCTCATAAGATTAAATTCTTTCAGGTACTTATTTAAAGACTACTATTTCTACTTTACATGTAATTAAATAAATTTAGCTATATGATTTCCCAGTCCTGAAACAAATTAGACACAAAAAACAATCAGGAAGAAAAGGAGGACTGCCAAAGACAGATGTGTACTCTGAGTGTGAAATGAGATGTCTGACAATAAAAGAGGAGACCAAACAAAATTCATTCAGTTGTCTTCAGAGTCACTATACTACAGCAATTACCTAATTGATGTTCTTAACTCTGAGGGATAGATATAAGTATGTTTATACTATGTATAATATGTATATTTCCTTTTATAAATGCTTCCGTTAAATATGGCTGAAATTAAAGCAGTTTTTACTTGAAAAGCTTAACTTTCAGTTACTTTAGAATTTCACTTTTGCAGAGCTTAGTTCTCCAGGAAGCATTTACCTAGAAAAAATATTTTTATATATAACCAAAGCCTTTAAAAGTCACCCTTTGAGAGTTTTAAAAGCCAAGGACTCCATATGATTCAGTAGACTGTTGAGTTGGGTATTGTTCCAGTAAGTTTTGAATTACTAAGTGAAGGTAATAGGTTTTATACCATCATAAGGCCTTCCATTGCTAGAAAAAGATGAACTTGTATCATCAGAAGTAATTTTTAAGCTTTTTCCCTACTAGAAATTTAATAAATTATTGTTAAATATAAAAATACCCAAACCTACTAGAATTTTCAGTGGATATAACATTGAGCCACTTGTTAGCTATGAAAGATTTTGGGTAGCATACATTTATATTGCTTAAAATAATTTAGAAAAAAAATTTAGAAATATATCCCAATAGCACTAGGAATTACAAAAATTCAGAAGAATCTCCAAAGCACTCCTCCAAAGTCTACTGCAGCTTCTGACAAGCATCCTGAGTGACTTGACAGTCTCACAGATTAGCTGTTCTAATCTCTTAATTCCTATATGTTTTCATCCCTTGGTCTTCTTTTCTACATTAGCTACTTTCTGTGGTCATAACCTTGAACTGTTTATATTCATTATCACTTATTCAAATGTTTCCTTTTTCTAACCACAACTTTCTTTTTTCTAACTTGTTATTTTTAATTGAAATATTGTTACTATACAATGTTATGTAACTTGTAGGTATACAGTATTGTGATTCACAATATTAAAGGATATACTCCATTTATCGTTATTGTAAAATATTGGTTATATTTCCTTCATTGTAGATAATATCCTTATAGCTTTTGTATACCTAATAGTTCATACTTCTTAATCTCCTACCCCTATTTTCTCCCTCTCCCTCCACTCTCCCCACTGGTAGCCACTAGTTTGTTCTCTATGTCTGTGAGTCTACTTATTTTTTTGTTATACTCACTAGTTTATTGTATTTAAGTATACCCATGACTATATTATTTCTAATGCCAATTTCTCACTATCCATTAGCCACCTTTTCTTGTTATTTTCCAACTCATTCATCTGCCTTCCATATTCTTGTACCTTGAAGCTCTACTCTACAGGAGGAAATTCCCTAACAGGACAGGTTAATATCACTATTAATTTATAATCTCCAGTCTTAACTGAGCCTTCAAATAGTCCTAATATTTAATGTTAAGTTCCTTAATAAAGTTACTTTCCCAGTATATCAATTACCTGTTACTACCTAAAAAGAAATGCAAAATCTACAAATCAGATGGGTGTTGTCTAATATAGGCCAGACCCATCTGGAATGGTTCAGTTGTGGCAGCTCTCCTTTACATAGGTCTCATCTTCCTCCTAAAATGAGCAAGCCATCCTAGACATGTTCTTAAGGCATTAGCAGCAAAACAAGAGATCCAGGGTCACTGTGCAAGACCTTTTAGGATATAAACTAAAAACTGGCATAAAGTCACATCCAACTCATTCTATTGGTGAAAGAAAGTCATACAGTTATACCCAAAGTCAGAAAGTAGATATATTATCTGCCTGTTCTGTGGGAATAACTGCAACATTATAGGACAGAGAATGTGACTATATGAGGCAGTGAAGAATTGGTGACATTAATGCAACCTAATTTACCCAGTCTCTTTAATTACTGTTTCATAACTTCTTCAGCTCCTAAAAACCACTATTCCATGCCAGCTCAATCTTCCAGCAGACAAAATCTAACTTTGCTGAGAAAACAGAAGCTATTTAATAGAGATTTCTCTAATAAATATGTCTAGCCTCCTGCATCTCTGTCTGTTCTTTTACTCACTTGGTATAATTGAGGAATCATCTTACCTATTCCCATGTAATTTGGATATCACTCATCTCATCAGCTCATGGAACTTTCTCAGTAAAGATTTTCTATGCCTCATCTATCATTTTCTTCTTCCTTTTAGCATTCAACCACCCACATTATCTCTGTATTGTACTCCATAGCTAATCACCACGAAAAAATGCTTAAATATATTGTCTCTACATCTTCACCTACATTATTTATATGAGAATGATTTTGGTTTAAACAATAATAAAAGGTATGTTCTCATTATCAGAAAGTCCAAAGATAGGGGGAAGTGGTTGTTTTATGTGCACATAGACCACAACGTAATATCTCTGAAATCCATTGAGCTCTTTCTTCCTCTGTGTATTGATTTTGACACACTTCCTTCTTCGTCAGATGATAGTTTCTGGCAGATGATTCTTCTTTATTCATATGCATCAGGAAAGATGGAGAGCCTATCTTTCAACCAAATAATAAAAGTTCTCTTCAGTTTGACTGGACAAATAAGATCTTGTCCCAGTCTTGGACCATTAACAGTGACCAAAGGAATGTTATGTAATGATTAGCTTAAATCTGAATTCCTAAACCAGTAGAGATAGGAAACATAGTATTACCACAATTTGTTTTGAATGATATTACTTGGGGCTGAAAATGGAGCAAGCATCTCTTGAGTTACATGGGCTGTTGCAAGTGGCAAAAGAACTGAATTTTTGTAGCTCCTACTGTTATTAGGATATACTTCTGAATTACTGTAAGCAGTAGGAAACTAAGCTACCCAAAATCTTTCATAGCTAACCTTCAGTGGCTCAATGTTACATCCACAGAAAATTTCAGTAGGATTGCATTTTTGTATATTTAACAATAATTTCTTAAATTCCTAGTAGGGAAAAGCCTAAAAATTACTTCTGATGATACAAGTTCATCTTTTCCTAGCAATGGAGGGCCTTGTGATGGTATAAAATCTATTACCTTAACTGAGTAATTCAACACTTACTGGAACAATACCCAACTCAACAGTCTACTGAATCATATGGAGTCCTTGGCTTTTAAAACTCTCAAAGGGTGGTTACATATAAAATATTGGTTACATATAAAAATGTTTTTTTCTGGGTAAATGCTTCCTGGAGAACTAAGCTCTGCAAAAGTGAAATTCTAAAGTAACTGAAAGTTAAGCTTTTCAAGTAAAAACTGCTTTAATTTCAGTCATATTTGACGGAAGCATTTATAAAAGGAAATATACATATTATACATAGTATAATCATACTTATGTCTATCCTTCAGAGTTAAGAATATCAATTAGGTAATTGCTGTGGTATAGTGACTCTGAAGACAACTGAATGAATTTTGTTCGGTTTCCTCTTTTATTGTCAGAACATCTCATTCCACTATTCAGTGTATACATCTATCTTTGGCTTAGATGTTCTTCCTAATTGTTTTTTGTGTCTAATTTGTTTCAGGACTGGGAAATCATATAACCAAACTTACAAAATTACTTGTAAAGAAGAAACCTATTCTCTCCTAATTCTGGTGGCCAGAAGTCCAAAATCAGTTTCACGAGTTCAAAACTTAGGTGTTGACAGGGCCATTCTCCCTCTGGAAGCACTAGGAGAGAACCCATTCCATTTCTCTTTCACCTCCTAGTAGCTGCCAGCATTTTGTGACTTGTGGCCATATCACTTCAACCTCTGCCTTCATGGTCACACTCCCTTCTCCTTTTCTGTAATCTCAGATTTGACACATGATCTCTCTTTGCCTCTCTCATAAGGACACTTGTGATTGGATCTAGGGCCCACTGGGATAATTCAGAATAATATTCCCATTTCAAAATCCTTAATCTAATGACATTTTCAAAGACCCTGTTTCCTTATAAATTAACATTTAACAGGTTCCAGGGATTAGAACTTGATGTCTATGGTTGGCCAACATTCAGTCCATTAAAAAAGGGTAAGCAAAAATTAAATGCACAAAAAATTCTTACCAGAGTGAACCACATGTAGTAGAAAGTCATGCATTCAACATTTTTAAAAAATTGAGCATCTACCATGCACAGAAAGCTATAGGTACATCGGTGAAAAAACACGAACAGATTTTTTTTCCATTGAGGGAGGTCTCATTTTAGTAGGGGAGACAAATGATCAAAAATAAATAGAAAGATTTTTAGCTTTTTTTTAAAAAAATAGAGTTGCAGTATGAAACTGCAAGGAAATAGCAACCCATTCTAGTATTCTTGCCTGGAAAATCCCGTGGACAGAGGAGCCTGGCAGGCTACAACTCATGGGGTCACAAGAGTCAGACTTGACTTAGCAACTAAACCACACGAAATGGCAGTCCCACTCCTGGGCACATATCCAGAAAAAATTTTAATTTGAAAACATACGCATGCCCCAATGTCTATTGCAACACTATTTAATAGCCAAGACATGGAAGTAACCTAAATGTCCACCTACAGATGAATGGATAAAGAAGATGTGGTATGTATATACAATGGAATATTACTCAGCCATAAAAAATGAATGAGATAATGCCATTTGCATTATCTTCAGGAAAATTAGAAACATCAAGGGAACATTCTGCCCAAATATGGGCACAATAAAATAAAAATGGTAAAGATCTAGTAGACGCTGAAGAGATCAAGATGAGATGGAAAGAATACAAGGAAGAAATATATAAAAAAGATCTTAATGAACTGGATTACTATGATGGTGTGGTTATTCACCCGGAACCAAACATTCTGGAGTGTGAAGTCAGGTGGGCCTTAAGAAGCACTGCTGTTAATAAAGCTAGTGCACTTGAAATTCCAGCAGAACTATTCAAATCCCTAAAGGATGATGCCATCAAGATTTTGCATTCATTATGTCAGCAAATCTGGAAGACTCAGCAGTGGCCACAGGACTGGAAAAGGTAAATCCTCATCCCAATTCCAAAGAAGGTCAGTACTAAAGAATGTGCTAACCGCCAGACAATCACACTCATCTCCTATGCTAGTGAGGTCACGCTTAAATATACCAGGCTTCAGCACTATGCAAGCCAGGAACTTCCAGAGGGCCAAGCTGGGTTTAGAAAAGGAAGAGAAACTAGAGATCAAATTGCCAACATTCACTGAATTACAGAGAAAGCAAGGGAATTAAAAAAAAAATCTGTTTCATCAACAATGCTAAAGTCTTTGACTGTGTGGATCATGAGAAACTATGGAAAGCACTTAAGAGAGATGGGAATACCAGATCACCTACTTGTATTCTGAGAAACCTGTATGCGTGTCAAGAAACAACAGTTAGGACCCTGAATGAAACAACTCATTGGTTCAAGATCGAGACAGGAATATGGCTGCTTTCTGCTGTCACCCTGTTTATTCAACCTATACACTGAACACATCATGAGAAATGCTGGACTGGATGAGTTACAAGCCAGAATCAAGGTAGGCAGGAGAAACAACAACCTCAGATAGGTGGATGACACTCTTACGGCAGAAAGTGAAGAGGAACTAAAGAGCCTCTTGATGAGGGTTAAGGAGGAGAGTGAAAGAGCTAGCTTAAGACTAAATATCAAAAAAAAAAAAAAAAAAAAAACACTAAGATCATGGCATCCAGCCCCATTGCTGCTACTGCTACTGCGGCTAAGTCGCTTCAGTCGTGTCCGACTCTGTGCGACCCCACAGACAGCAGCGCACCAGGCTCCCCCGTCCCTGGGATTCTCCAGGCAAGAACACTGGAGTGGGTTGCCATTTCCTTCTCCATGGCAAATAGAACGGGAAAAGGGGGAAGTAGTGAAGATTTCCTTCTTGGGCTCCAAAATCACTGCAGACAGTGACTGAAGCAATGAAATCAGAAGACAATTGCTTCTTGGCAGGAAAGCGATGACAAGCCTAGACAGTCTGTTGAAAAGCAGAAACATTACTCTGCTGACAAAGGTCCGTATAGTCAAGGCTATTGTCTTCCCAGTGGTCACATAGAGTTGTGAGAGCTGAACCATAAAGAAGGCAGAATGCCAAAGAATTGATGCTTTCAAACTGTGGTGCTGGAGAAGACTCCTGAAGTCCCTTGGACAGCAAGGAGATCAAACTAGTCAATCTCAAGGGAGATCAACCCTGAATATTCATTGGATGGACTGATGCTGAAGCTGAGTTCTAATATTTTGGCCATCTGGTGCAAACAGATGACTCATTGGCAAAGTCCCTGATGCTGGGAAAGATTGAGGGCAGAAGGAGAAGAGGGCATCAGAGGATGAGATGGCTGGACAGCATCACCAATTCAAAGAACATGAACTTGGGCAAATTCCGGGAGACGGTGAGGGACAGGGAGGCCTGGTGTGCTGCAATCCATGGGGTTGCAAAGAGTCGGACATGACTGGGCCACAGAACAACAACAATGCCATTTGCAGCAACGTGGATGGATCAAGAGGTTATCATACTAAGGTGAAGTAACTAGACAGAGACAAATATCATTTTGCTTATATGTGTAATCTGAAAAAAAAGAGGTACAATTGAACATATTTATGAAACAGTAATAGACCCACAGACATAAAAAACAAATTTATGGTTACCAAAAGGGAAGAGGGGGGATAAATTAGTTAATCAGATGGGATTAACATATACACACTACAATATCTAACATAGATAACCAACAAGGGCCTCCTGTATACCAGAACTATATTCAGAATTTTGCAATAACCTACAAGGGAAAAGACTCTGAAAAGGAATATAAATATATATCTATATTAAGCTGAAACAGACATATATGTGTATATACATACATGTGTGTGTGTGTGCATGCGCATGTTTGTATTTATCTGAATCACTGAGCTGCACACCTGAAACAACCCCACATTATAAACCAGCCGCACTTCAGCCCGCTGGGCGCCAGAGGAACGGAGGGGAGAGAGGAGGCCAAAACATAAAAAACAACCAACTATGCTTCAATTTAGTCAATTAAAAAGCTAGATAGATCTATCAAATGATGGGGTGAGGGGCACAGAGTAAGGAGGCTAAGGTATTCTGGAGGTAAGATGGGCAAGGAAGGCCACACCTATAACATGACGTTTAAGCAGAGACCTGCTTATAGAAAAAATTCATAATTTTAGCTATTAAACTGTTTTATCATGTATCATAGTTTGTAACTCTGTACTTGTCCATGTCATTATTTAACATCTGCTGCTTCTACTTGAAGTCCTATAAAGGCAGAACTGGGTCTACTTAAGAAATTGCTGCACTGCAGCATCTGGTAGAGCTCTGCTATATAAAAATAACCAGATTAGCAAGTATTTTTATTTAATAAAACAAGATGACACTTTGCTGTAATGTTTTCTACTTTTGGCTCTGATGGAATAGGTTGAAGCAGACTAATATTTGTACTATATCTAGATGTAAAACAAACAACAAAAAATCCATGTCTCTGGGGAAAAAGGAAAGTGAGAAGAGAACCAGATTGAGGGAGGCTCAGATCAGAAAGAAAAGGGCATCTCCCAAGAAATGAACTGACCTTCGGTGAGCCACTTTTTCTCTTAATGCATCTGCCAATTCTAGGCACAAACAAGGGACCAAGAAACCAAGCAGAGGACCTTCAGCTAAGAATCAGAGCTTTCAGTAGATACTCGGACAGTCTCACAGAACCAGAGAGATGTGGCAGGGCTTTCCTCCCAACACCAGTCGATTCTCTGATTATCTAACACCAACTGGTATCCAACAATTTAGCTCAGTTCTTTTGTAACTGGGGTATAGTTGCTTTACAACGTTGTGTTAGTTTCTGTTGTACAATGAAGCAAATTAACTAAATGTATAAAAGAGCTTCTTGATGAAGGTGAAAGAGGAGAGTGAAAAAGTTGCCTTAAAACTCAACAATCAAAAAACTAAGGTCATGGCATCCAGTCCCATCACTTCATGGCAAACAGATGGGGAAAGTATGGAAACAGTGAGACTTTATTTTCTTGGGCTCCAAGATCACTGCAGACAGTGACTGCAGCCATGAAATTAAAAGATGCTTACTCCTTGGAAGAAAAGCTATGACCAACCTAGACAGCGTATTAAAAAGCAGAGACATTATTTTGCCAACAAAGGTCTGTCTAGTCGAAGCTATGGTTTCTCCAGCAGTCATGTATGGATGTGAGAGCTGGACCATAAAGAAGGCTGAATGCTGAAGAACTGATGCTTTTGAGCTGTGGTGTTGGAGAAGACTATTGACAGTCTCTCGGACTACAAGGATATCAAACCAGTTAATCCTAAAGGAAATCAATCTTAAATATTCATAGGAAGGACTGATGCAGAAGTTGAAATTCCAATACTTTGGCCACCGATGTGAAGAGCTGACTCATTAGAAAAGACCCTAACGCTGGGGAAAGATTGAAGGCAGGACGAGAAGGGGACGACAAAGGATGAGATGATTGGATGGCATCACCGACTCAACGGACATGGTTTAAGCAAGCTCCAGGATATGCTGGAGGGCAGGGAAGCCTGGCGTGCTGCAGTCCATGGGTCGCAAAGAAACTGAACAACAACAAATACATCTATCTCCTCCGTCTTGGACCTCCCCCCTTCCCCACCCCCCATCCCACTCTCCTAGGTAATCACAGAGCACTGAACTGAGCACCCTGTGCTTCACGGCAGGTCACCACTAGTTACTGTTTTACACACGGTGAGCGCCCTGTGCTTCATAGCAGGTCACCACTAGTTACTGTTTTACACAGTGAGCGCCCTGTGCTTCACAGCAGGTCACCACTAGTTACTATTTTACACACGGTGAGTGCCCTGTGCTTCACGGCAGGTCACCACTAGTTATTGTTTTACACGTGGTGAGCGCCCCGTGCTTCACGGCAGGTCACCACTAGTTACTGTTTTACACACGGTGAGCGCCCTGTGCTTCATGGCAGGTCACCACTAGTTACTGGGTTACAGGTGGTGAGCACCCTGTGCTTCACGGCAGGTCACCACTAGTTACTGTTTTACACGTGGTGAGCACCCTGTGTTTCACGGCAGGTCACCACTAGTTACTGTTTTACACGTGGTGAGCACCCTGTGTTTCACGGCAGGTCACCACTAGTTACTGTTTTACACACGGTGAGCGCCCCGTGCTTCACGGCAGGTCACCACTAGTTACTGTTTTACACGTGGTGAGCGCCCTGTGTTTCACAGCAGGTCACCACTAGTTACTGTTTTACACGCGCTGAGCGCCCCGTGCTTCACGGCAGGTCACCACTAGTTACTGTTTTACACACGGTGAGCGCCCTGTGCTTCATAGCAGGTCACCACTAGTTACTGTTTTACACGTGGTGAGTGCCCTGTGCTTCATAGCAGGTCACCACTAGTTACTGTTTTACACAGTGAGTGCCCTGTGCTTCATGGCAGGTCACCACTAGTTACTGTTTTACACGCGCTGAGCGCCCTGTGCTTCACGGCAGGTCACCACTAGTTACTGTTTTACACGCACTGAGCGCCCTGTGCTTCACAGCAGGTCACCACTAGTTACTGTTTTACACGCGCTGAGCACCCTGTGCTTCACAGCAGGTCACCACTAGTTACTGTTTTACACACAGTGAGCGCCCTGCGCTTCACGGCAGGTCACCACTAGTTACTGTTTTACACGTGGTGAGCGCCCTGTGCTTCACAGCAGGTCACCACTAGTTACTGTTTTACACGGTGAGCGCCCCGTGCTTCATAGCAGGTCACCACTAGTTACTGTTTTACACGTGGTGAGCGCCCTGTGCTTCACGGCAGGTCACCACTAGTTACTGTTTTACACGTGGTGAGTGTCCTGTGCTTCACGGCAGGTCACCACTAGTTACTGTTTTACACGTGGTGAGCGCCCTGTGCTTCACGGCAGGTCACCACTAGTTACTGTTTTACATGTGGTGAGTGCCCTGTGCTTCACGGCAGGTCACCACTAGTTACTGGTTTACATGCGCTGAGCGCCCTGTGCTTCACGGCAGGTCACCACTAGTTACTGTTTTACACACGGTGAGTGCCCTGTGCTTCACGGCAGGTCACCACTAGTTACTGGTTTACATGCGCTGAGTGCCCTGTGCTTCACGGCAGGTCACCACTAGTTACTGTTTTACACGGTGAGTGCCCTGTGCTTCATAGCAGGTCACCACTAGTTACTGTTTTACACGCGCTGAGCACCCTGTGCTTCACGGCAGGTCACCACTAGTTACTGTTTTACACGGTGAGTGCCCTGTGCTTCATAGCAGGTCACCACTAGTTACTGTTTTACAGGTGGTAAGTGCCCTGTGCTTCACGGCAGGTCACCACTAGTTACTGGTTTACAAGTGGTGAGCGCCCCGTGCTTCACGGCAGGTCACCACTAGTTACTGTTTTACATGGTGAGCGCCCCGTGCCTCATAGCAGGTCACCACTAGTTACTGTTTTACACACGGTGAGCGCCCTGTGCTTCACAGCAGGTCACCACTAGTTACTGTTTTACACGCGCTGAGCGCCCTGTGTTTCACGGCAGGTCACCACTAGTTACTGGTTTACACGTGGTGAGCGCCCTGTGCTTCACAGCAGGTCACCACTAGTTACTGTTTTACACGTGGTGAGCGCCCTGTGCTTCGTAGCAGGTCACCACTAGTTACTGTTTTACACATGATAGTATGTATATTATATGTCAGTCCCTATCTCCAACTAACCCCACCCCCACCCCATGTTCACACATCCATTCTCTATACCTGCATCTCTATTCCTGTCCTGCAAATAGGTTCCTCAGTATCATTTTTCCAGATTCCAGGTATGTGCATTAATATATGACATCTGTTTTTCTCTTTCTGACTTACTTTCCTCTGTATAACAGACTCTAGGGCCATCTATGACTCTACAAATGATACAGTTTCTTTTCTTTCTGTGGTTGAGTAATAATCCACGTAAGACGAACATTGTCGTTGCTGTTTAGGTGTTAAGTCAAGTCCAATTCTTTTGCGACCCCATGGACTATAGCCTGCCAGGCTCTTTTGTCCCTGAGATTTCCCAGGCAAGAACACTGGAGTAAGTTGTCATTTCTTTCTCCAGGGGATCTCTCCAACCCAGGGATTGAACCCACATCTCCTGCATTACAGGTGAATTCTTTACCAATGAGCCACTCCATAAGACTGACAACCTGGAGTTAAATCAGATCCCATACATCAGGGGCTTCCCTGGTGGCTCAGACAGTAAGAAATCTGCCTGCAAAGCAGGAGATGCTGGTTCAATCCCTGGGCGAGGAAGATCCCCTGGAGAAGAGAATGGCTACCCACTCCAGTATTCTTGCTTAGTGAACTCCATGGACCAAGGAGCCTGGTGGGCTATAGTCCATGGGGTTGCAAAGAGTCAGACACAACTGAGTGACTAACACTTTCTTTCCATACATTAATTTTTTAGTTTCACAGGTCTGCTCCCAGCTCAGATGCCAGCCACAAATGAAGTACCCAGCTACTCACATCTCTTCCCAGCTGACTACAGAGGTTCCACTTCAGTTCAATAATTCACCAGAATGACTCACAGAACTTGGGGAAACACTTACTTTATCTCTATTGGCTTGTTATAAAGCATACAAGTCAGGAGCAGCCACATGGAAGAGATGCACAGGGCAAGATGTGGAGGGAGGGCACTGAATTGTCCTATCCTCCTTAAGTGACCACCTTCCAGCTTCTCAAAGGATTCACCAGCCTAGGGACCCTCTGAATCACACCTTTTAGGGTTTTCTACAGAGGATTCGTCATGTAGGCATGACTGATCACTAGCAATCTTCTCTCTCTTCCCTCTTCTAGATAGTGGGGGGAAGGATGAGACTGAAAGTTCCATGCTTCTAATTAAGTCTTGGATTATCTGGCAGCCAGCTCCCATCTGGACATTACTTATGGGCTCATAAGTAGTCATCTCTTCAGCACAGAAGGCACTTCCTCCACTCCTATTTATTCAAGAAATTCAAGGTTTTAGGATGTCTGTGCCAAGAACCTCAGATAAAGACCAAGTATCTTTCTATAATACCATAGATATATAAACTGAACTTGGGGTTCAAGTTCCACACCCAGAAAAATGTAGTACATGTAATTTACATATTCCTTTCACTCAACACAACTAAAAAGTCTGAAGGTTATATGTAAAATATACTTAAAAAGACTGGTATGAGCACATGACCCAGCCATTCTAGTCCTTGGTATTTATCCAGGAGAAAATAAAACATGTGCTCCTACACACTTGTACACAAATAATCACAGCAGCTTTGTCTGTAATAGCTGAGGCCAAAGGTAATCCAATGTCCATCAACATGTTAATAGATAAAGATCTATATGATGGAATATTACTCAGCAATAAAAAAGAATACAACAATATGGATGAATCTCAAATAATTTTGCTGAGTAAAAGTAGCTAGAAAAGAAAATACTACATATTGTATGAGTCCATTCATATAAAATTTTAGAAAATGTAAATATAATGACAGAAAGGGGATTTCCAGGTAGCACTAGCAGTGAAGAACCTGCCTGACAATGTAGGAGACATAAGAGACATGGGTTCCACCCCTGGGTCAGGAAGATCCCCTGGAGGAGGGTATGGCAACCCGCTCCAGTAGTCTGGCCTGGAGAATCCCATGGACAAAGCAGTCTGTCTGGCTACAGTCTATAGGGTCACAAAGAGTCCAACACGACTGAAGCGACTCAGTGTGAATGCACCCAATGACAGAAAAGAACACAGTGGCTGACTGGCTACTGGGGGTCAGAAAGTGTTGGGCGAGAGCAATTAGAAAGTTATGGGAGGAAACTTGGACAGTTTTACAGATTTACACAGATGTCAAAATTAATCAAATACTTTAAATATGTGTAATTTATCTTAAATCAATTAGATTTCAAGAAAGCTTTTAAAATTAACTCTGTATTTTTTATGTATGTATGCAAATTATATGTCAATTATCTACAAACTTACATAGTAGAACAATAAGCAAGGTTACTTTTTGGAAAGAGATTGGAAATGGGGTTAGTAATCAAAGTGGAGTTTCTCATTATCTGTGGTTTAATCAATACAAGGAAAACACACTGATTCTCACAAGTAACATTTAAAGTAAAATAATTACAAAACAATGTAATGAATTCTATTATCCTGTTGGCATGAACCCAAATTAGGAAGTGACTAACTCCATAATATAGGCAGAAATAGAAGGAGAATGACTTTGGGGCGGGGGAAAACGTCACAGAAGAAATGACACTTGGTCTGAATCTTAAAGAGTAAGTAGGAAATCTAGAGCTAAAAAGCGGTAGCAGAGAGGGCTGCCTGAGAGGTCAGTGCACTGTAGAACCTGGAGAGGGGCCTGGGGATGATTAGACTATGAGGCGGGAGGGGCTGAGGGCTCTACCAGCAAGAAGCCTACAAAGGACAGGTAGAATACATGAGAAAGGAAGGGTCACTGCTGCTGGAAAGAGTATGATGAAGCTTAGACAGCAACGGACAGCCGCTGACAATTTTCAAGCAAAAACATAATACAATAAAATTTGTCTTTCTATTTTTCAAATCATCTAGGTGGCACTAGGCACTAGGTGGCATCTAGGTGGTAGAAAGAGACTTTAATAATTTGTGTGGGAGAAGATGAGTTCCTTTAATGTACTCAGGCATTAGAGTACAGAGAAAGAGATGGATTTAAACGATCATTAATGGGGCATCCCTGGTGGGGAATCTGCCTGCCAATGAAGGGGACTTGAGTATGATCCCTGGTCTGGGAAGATCCCACATGCCATAAGGCATCTCAGCCTGCATGTCACAATTACTGAAGTCCTCATGCCTAGAGACAGGCCATGCTCCACAACAAGAGAAACCATCACAATGAAAAACCTACACACCACAACTAGAGAAAAACCCTTATGCAGCAACAAAGACCCAGTGCAGCCAATATTAAATAAGTAAGTAAATAATTTTTTAAATATATAAATAAATAAAGGACCATTAAAGTGTTAGAACATCTCACTGACTAGAAATGCAGCAGTTTGGGGATTAGGTGACTGGGGAAATTATGACACAAATAAGAGAGAAGGAAGGCATCTCTTTGTTGTGTTTCTCTGTTTTACTTTATTTTGTTTGGGATTTCATTTCACAGAAGTGGCAGTGGTTGGTTCCTGGTGTACAGATTTTGGAGATTTTTGCAATGTCTGTGGGTGAATATAAAAGCCCAGCACTTAGGAAAGAGGTTGGGTTATCAGCCAACAACATGAACATATTAGCTAAAGACAAAAGATTGGCCAGAATTACTCAAGGAGAGCATGCAGAAAGAGACTAGAAATTAGCTAAGAGTAGAATCCCATAGCACAAAAATACTTGAGATACAGGCAGAGAAAAAGAAAGAAGTTGACTGAGAAGAGGGATTGTGGCAGCTAGGGATTGAGAGTGTGTAAAAAGCAATGGAGAGGTGGAGAGGTCAAGAGTTTCGGCAAAAGAGAGGGGACTAGGCCGGAGAAGAGTGAAAGAGATTATTGGAACCGACCATTGGAAGTCATCGATGGTGACTTCTGGGAGCGTCTTATTGGTAGAGTGTGAGAGTATAAATCTGACTGGTGTTCATGTTGAGGACACTGAGATGTTGACTACAGATTAGACATTCGAGTGGTGTGGAGAAGAGAATGAGAGAATTAGGGGGCGCAGCTTGACAGGAAGGCTGGCCAAGTGACAGCACATTGAAACAGGAGTGGAGGCAAAAGGATGGGGGATCGACCTGAGCAAAGTCCTAGAAGACAAAGAGATGCAGTCAAGGTGGTAACTGAGAAAGAAGTAGTGATCCAGGAGGTCACAGGTAATGAGGAAAAATTAAGCAATTTCATACCAGGTGACTGCCTTTTTTTTGAGGCAGGGGTAGGAAGTTTAATCATCTGCTAAGAGTGAAAACATAAAGGGTGAAATGATATGGTACAGATGATTTATAAAGGTTTTAGAACAGACAACCATGATATTATATGAGGAGTTAAACAAGAATATACTAAAGGACTTCCCTGGTGGAACAGTGGATAAGAATCTGCCTGCCAATGCAGGGGACACAGGTTTGATCCCTGGTCCGGGAAGATTTTACATACAATGGAACAACTGAGCCCCTGCGCCATAACTATTGAGGCCTGCATGCCCGAAGCCCACGCCTCGCAACAAGAGAAGCCAGCACAGTGAGAAGCCCGCACACTGCGAGGAAGGCCAGCCCCTGCTCACTGTAGCTGGAGAAAACCCACACGCAGCAACAAAGACCCGGCTCAGCCAAATAAATACATTAAATAAATAAGATTATATTGAAAAAAGAACATACTGACAGCCCAGAATGGCCTGGCTGGACTCCGAGATGTGTGTCTACAATGGCACCTGTCAGGCCCTCTGGTGGCACTGATCCTACGAGGCTTTGTCATTAAGCCACAGTTCTCTGGTTTCATGATGAAATCAATTAGTGCACTTCAGAAAGCACTTTCGCCTGCTTCAAATCCCGGAATACTCTGATTTAACTGGCCTGGGGTATGAAGAATTTTAAAAGCTCATTAGGTCATTCTAGTGTGCAGCCAAGCCTGGGAAACACAGCACTCAACTCACTTCTTTCATTAGTTAAACCCAGAACTGAATTCAAAGCACTGAATATACCTGGATTTCAATTAAAAATTGAAACGTGGGCCTCCAAGATAGTAATAAATAAGAGTTTATGAAGAAACTTCAGGAATTATAACTATCTCAATACTGCACACTTCACATTTCAAAAGCTTTTATTTTCAACACCTAGGCTTGCAGTTTTTGTATCCCCACATCAGCAAAACTGTCATAAAATCTAAGAAAAATTTTAAAACTTATCAACTCTTTGCCAAATAGTGAAACAGGATGAATGATGTCAGGTTTATATTGTTCATCATGATTGATGCAGACACAGCATATTTATTCAGCAAAACTATCATCTTAATTGTTTTGGGTTTATTTTATTCTTTGCTTGTTTCTCAAATTGTTGCTGAATTTAAAACAAATGCCATAAAAAGTAACATAATGAGTAAGACAAGAGGAAATTTCAGCCTGGGTTTTACAGCCCTGTCATTTAGAGTCTGGACCTCAGCGTGGCAAAATTTACCATTGATGTAATAAAGCTGGCAAATTGAATCAATCTTAACAATTTCAGGAAAAAATAAAATTATTCACTCAAACTTGTTTTCAGAGTTTGAACACATTTTAACTGGGATTACCTGGTCTGAAACAAGCCACATGTGATCATAAATAGCAAATTAAAAGCAAAGGGGATTGTTAAAAGGAGTCACAATGCCAGAAGCAAGAAACCACAGCTAACACAGAAAAGAGACACAAACAGCTAACTCCCATTCAAAAAAGAAAAGCAGACATAAGATCTCATAAAACAAGTCATTTCAATTAAAGAAAAATGGTGTTCACACCTCAATATTCTCTGAGGCCTAACGCAGACCCTGAAACAATAAGGACAAATTCATTTGTGTTTAGAATGTTTAGTTTACACACATATGTGTGTGTATGCATACACAAATATGTGTATGTTATATATATAAACAAATAGGGGGTTACATTTTTTAATTTAGAGAATATATTTGGTCACATCACCTTTGAAAATCATAGATATATAAAAGTGAAAGAAGTGAAAGTGGTAGTCACTCAGCTGTATCTGACTCTTTGCAACACCAAGGACTATAGCCCACAGGCTCTTCTACCCATGGAATTCTCCAGGCAAGAATACTGGAGTGGATAGCCATTCCCTTCTCCAGGGGATCTTCTCCATCCAGGGATCAAATCTGGGTCTCCTGCATTGCAGATGGATTCTTCACCACCTGAGACACTAGGGAAGCC
Organism: Cervus canadensis; assembly: GCF_019320065.1. Classification (NCBI taxonomy): domain Eukaryota; kingdom Metazoa; phylum Chordata; class Mammalia; order Artiodactyla; family Cervidae; genus Cervus; species Cervus canadensis. Next base: position 86,045,523 of record NC_057392.1, read on the forward strand.
CCAAGGTATGTAAGGGACTAGTTATTCCAATCATGTTTTAACAGACTAAAGTCCTTGCCTCTGGTAAAAGCAGATATAACATCATTCTGTTAGAGCATCCTTTCTTCTACAGCATGCCAGATAAACCCTCTCTGGTCTTCACTTTTTGGATCCACTATTCAATCAATTCATCATCACTTTTCAACCTAAGATACTTTTATTACTTGTTATTATGAGTTTACACCAATCTTAGTTCATTTCTCAGAGATGAAAATTAATCCTTTTTCAGTCCAGTATCATTTATATCTTTCCTGTGAGTTCATTCCAAATAAAAATGAAGGATGAGTTACTCCTAGGACTCTTCCCTATAGATGGCTGTCATCATGGTGTATGCCATCAAATGACTTTCCTTACTTTCCCACAGACTTAGAGACGTGACTTTTGAGGGGAACCTGGAAATTTTTACCCACTGAATTTACCAATGTTCATATATTAACTCCATCAGCAGGCATATGAAATCTAGGACCTTTAAGAAAATACATGACCAAACTAAAGTCAACAGAATAATATATGTCCATGAAAACCATTTCTAAAGCATTCATTAAGATATTACTAACAGTTAAAAATGCATATACTGTAGCAAGTTAAATATAAATGGATTTGTAAACTTCAGAGGCGCACAAGAAACAATTCATGTATAAAACTAAGAGCTTAGTAGAATTCAGAATGTTTTCTCAATATCTGAGAATCTTAAATTACAAATGAGAAAACAAGGCCCAAAAATGAAATAATAAAGCATACTGAAACATTTATATATGAAATAAAAAGCATTAATGTTCCTTTCCAGAAAAAATATAGAAGAGGTAAATAAATGTAGTGAATAAAATGTAATAAAAATGCTTTTAAATGCATAGGTGAACTTATAAAAAGAAAAAAAATTCCAGGGATCAAAGGAAAACAACTGAAGAATGAAACTTTACAGGCCTAGGTTCTTATTTACAGCACTCAACTAGTCACTGAAGTTTAACTAGTAGACGGTCTAATACAAGTTACATTCTAGAACCAATGCTGATCATAGAACTCCAGGCAAAACACATGCAAACTCTCTCAGAAAGATCTTCCCTTAATTTAGGTGAAAAGAATCACTATCTATACATTTCTGCTGAGAGCAAGCTCATTCTCACTCTCCAACAAAAAATCAGCTGAAAGTACTACTTTTGAAACAACACGCTATATTGAGTAGCTGTGCTTTCAGTTACTGTTTTCTCTGTGATCACCCCAAGTGAGCAAGCTGTTTTTGCAGATGTTACTTTCCTTTCTAAACTTCACTCACTGTTCATTTTTCTCACTGTTCATACATAATCTTTCTATATGACTTTTTTCCTATAATATATCCTCAAGTCTTTACATGGTTTTTGAGTAGAAGGCAGGAAGCATGGAAGAACACAGAAATATGGTCTTTCTTTTAACATCCAGGCTTATTCAATAATCTGTCAACTAGGAATGTATATTATCTCAACTAATATGGTAAAGGTTAAGCAGTTACATATTTCTAGAGGAAAATGTCAATAGCTTATGGCAATTATTTTTTAAAAAAATATTTTTTGTGGTTACCTCACAGAATTATTACGGATTCAGGGTAACCACCTGCACTTTCTTTATGCATATATAAGTAAAATGATAATGAATTAGATGTTTCAGGATCCTGAAGGAATGCAGAAACCTGAAAATTTTTCTCAGTCATTAGAGGGGTAAATTGCTTTTACATAGTTTAGGCTTAAAGTATATTTTATGTATTCCATTTTCTGAAACATTAGAAATCCCCATATGGACTTCTGCTTACTAAAATATGTTATTTCCTGATTCTGACCAGTTGGCATTCTTGTACAAAGATAATTTTAGTGACCGAAATTCTTCTTAAGGAAGGTGTAGGCATAACCTCTGAGAAGTCAGCTACTCTCATAAATAACAAAGATAGCCACCATAAAGAAGCAGCCCTGGATGCTTCTTGAAGCGAGAAAGCTATGTGTCTGTCAGAACCTAAGGGCTCTGTGGTGGAGTTCCCTCTATGCCGTATGTATAAGTGAGTGTTCTAACTTCATGACTCCAAAGGTCACTTCCAAAAGACGTGCCAAGATATTCTAAAGGAAAACTTCAGGCAAAGTTCTGTCTCTTTTAGCAACTTCCCTGAGAGAATGAATCTGTTTATAGAACATCCAGCCTCCTTAGTATATTTCAGTGTATGCGGGGAAGAAATCTGAAATTTTAAACCAATCTTTTATTTCAGCATTTACTTTGTTGGACACACAAAATAGGTGGGATGGGAGGAGGAGGGTGGGAGGCGATATATGTATGTATATATATCTACACACATACACACACATATATATAATTATGACTGATTCACATTGTTGTAGAGCAGGAACCAATACATTATAAAGCAATTATCCTCCAATTAAAAAAAAGAAAAAACTATGCAGATTTCATACATTCAAACACTTTGAACTACATGGGAGGAAAATATCAGATATAATCAGCGAGTAAAAGAACAAATGTTTGCACTTCCTGACAACAGATGTTGAAGGTTACTTTATTGTGCATTTATTTAGCAAACATTTATGTCATATTATTTGCTGGACATAGTGCTGGGCACCAAGAGAATCTAAGGTGAGTAAGACATTGTCAGCGTTCTCAGGGAGCTCATAGATAAAAATGTGAACAGAACACTATGAACCTTCATTTCAGAATAATTATAATTGATTTTTCTCTTGGCTTCTCTCCAGTTTCTGCCAGAAGTGGGTTGCCTGGAACTATGTTCTGTATCTTAGTGGTAGCTTGGGGCAAAGTGCTTCTACAAAGTGTTATTAAATGAAAAGCAGTCAGGATAACTTATCCTCCACATTTTTAAGTCACAAAAAAGTGACAAAAGCTGAGAGTGAAAACTTCTGCAATGACTCCCTGATGCCAAAATAACTATAATGATCTGGTACCAGAAAAATATCATTCAGCAATCAGTTCATTCCCAGACTGGGGGGTTGGGAGGAGTTAGCAGCAATATCAAGCCACTTATTACTCATTATAGGGCTTATATAACCCCATCAATTTTTACTACATCCATGTGTAAACCCTAGTTTCTTATTCACAATAGACAGAATTTCTGAAACACTTTTTCTGCATTAGACATACTTCCCATACCTCAAGTCATAGTTTCAGAACCATGTCCTCATGACTCCTGACCAAACCAAGGCCATTACAATCCCACCCCTTTCTGAGCTCTTACAGTAGAATCAGGCCAGCTACTTGCAAACTACAGTGTGGTTCTCTATCCAGTCATGGTAACCTTCATGAGAACAGGAATCTCCTGTCTTTATAACTAGCACCTAGCATGGCTCTGAGAAAAAGTGGGTTCTTATTAACACTAAGTTCAGACTAAGTTCAGTCACTCATTTGTGTCCGACTCTTTGCGACCCCACGAATTGCAGCACACCAGGCCTCCCTGTCTAAAACCAACTCCTGGAGATTACTTAAACTAATGTCCATCGAGTCAGTGATGCCATCCAGCCATCTCATCCTCTGTCATCCCCTTCTCCTCCTGCCCCCAACGCCTCCCAGCATCAGGGTCTTTTCCAATGAGTCAACTCTTCGCATCAGGTGGCCAAAGTATTGGAGTTTCAGTTTTCAGTGTCAGTCCTTCCAATGAAAATCCAGGACTGATCTCCTTCAGGATGGACTGGTTGGATATCCTTCAGTCCAAGGGACTCTCAAGAGTCTTCTCCAACACCACAGTTCAAAAGCATCAATTCTTCTGCGCTCAGCTTTCTTCACAGTCCAACTCTCACATCCATACATGACCACTGGAAAAACCATAGCCTTGACTAGATGGACCTTTGTTGGCAAAGTAATATCTTTGCTTTGTAATATGCTGTCTAGATTGGTCATAACTTTCCCTCCAAGGAGTAGGCATCTTTTAATCTCATGGCTGCAGTCACCACCTGCAGTGATTTTGGAGCCCAGAAAAATAAAGTCTGCCACTGTTTCTACTGTCTCCCCATCAATTAGCCATGAAGTGATGGGACCAGATGCCATGATCTTAGTTTTCTGAATGTTGAGCTTTAAGCCAACATTTTCACATTCCTCTTTCACTTTCATCAAGAGGCTCTTTAGTTCTTCTTCACTTTTTATGCCATAAGGGTGGTGTCATCTGCATATCTGAGGTTATTGATATTTCTCCCAGCAATCTTGATTCCAGCTTGTGCTTCTTACGGCCCAGTGTTTCTCATGATGTACTCTGCATATAAGTTAAAGGAGCAGGGTGACAATATACAGCCTTGATGTACTCCTTTTCCTATTTGGAACCAGTCTGTGGTTCCATGTCCAGTTCTAATTGTTGCTTCCTGACTTGCATACAGGTTTCTCAAGAGGCAGATCAGGTGGTCTGGTATTCCTATCTCTTGAAGAATTTTCCACCATTTATTGTGATCCACACAGTCAAAGGCTTTGGCATAGTCAATAAAGCAGAAATAGATGTTTTTTCTGGAACTTTCTTGCTTTTTCAATGATTCAGCAAATGTTTGCAATTTGATCTCTGGTTCCTCTGCCTTTTCTAAAGCCAGCTCGAACATCTGGAAGTTCACGGTTCACATATTGCTGAAGCCTGGCTTGGAGAATTTGAGCATTACGTTGCTAGCGTGTGAGATGAGTGCAATTGTGCAGTAGTCTGAGCATTCTTTGGCATTGCCTTTCTTTGGGATTGGAATGAAAACTGACCGTTTCCAGTCCTGTGGCCACTGCTGAGTTTTCCAAATTTGCTGGCACATTGAGTGCAGCACTTTCACAGCATCATCTTTCAGCACTTGAAATAGCTCAACTGGAGTTCCATCACCTCCACTAGCTTTGTTAGTAGTAATGCTTTCTAAGGCCCACTTGACTTCACATTCCAGGATGTCTGGCTCTAGGTGAGTGATCATACCATCGTGATTATCTGGATCATGAAGATCTTTTTTATACAGATATTCTGTGTATTCTTGCCACCTCTTCTTAATATCTTCTGCTTCTGTTAGGTCCATACCATTTCTGTCCTTTATCAAACACATCTTTGCATGAAATGTTCCTTTCATATCTCTAATTTTCTTGAATAGATCTCTAGTCTTTTCCATTCTGTTGTTTTCCTCTATTTCTTTGCATTGATCACTGAGGAAGGCTTTCTTATCTCTCCTTGCTATTCTTTGGAACTCTGCATTCAAATGGGAATATCTTTCCTTTTCTCCTTTGCTTTTTGCTTCTCTTCATTTCACAGCTAGTTGTAAGGCCTCCTCAGACAGCCATTTTGCTCTTTTGCATTTCGTTTCCATGGGGATGGTCTTGATCCCCGCCTCCTGTACAATGTCACGAATCTCCGTCCATAGTTTATCAGGCACTCTGTCTATCAGATCTAGTCCCTTAAATCTATTTCTCACTTCCACTGTATAATCATAAGGGATTTGATTTAGGTCATACCTGAATGATCTAGTGGTTTTCCCTACTTTCTTCAATTTAAGTCTGAATTTGGCAATAAGGAGTTCATGATCTGAGCCACAGTCAGCTCCCAGTCTTGTTTTTGCTGACTGTATAGAGCTTCTCCATCTTTGGCTGCAAAGAATATAATCAATCTGATGATATTAACACTAATTAAATTTAATTCTTCAACAGAGTTTCTAAGTTATAAAAATGTTTATAATTTAGAAATAGGAAAGAGAAAAATCTAAAATCTTATCAGGAAAATGGTTCCTCCACATTATACAATAACCCTAAGAGCAAAACCTTTGAATTCTGTTTTTTTTCTCTTAAGCACCCAGCATTGTGCTTGACAGTAGAAAATTTAATAAACGTTTATTTCTTGGCTCATGGATGCACAATAAAAAACAATTAAATGCTATTAAATATGAGAAAGAGTATGCATCTAAAATCATTCTGTATTTTCAAGAGAAATGGTAATCTGCTTGCTTAGCTAAGCAGATATATACCTAAAGAATTATAGGTCAGTATCCAATATACAAGACATTTAATTAGGACTTCTGTTATTTAGTGCAGTATTCTCTTAAATATCATCACAGTTTTTACACATAATGGACAACAACTTAGAATCAATGAGCCACAGTCTCTAGATCATACTAGAGAAATTGAAATCTGCTCAAGAGACTGCAATTTTTATGAAATATGGCAAATGAATATGTCAGCACCAAATATCAGTAATATTTATTCTCAAGATGCAAAAAGAAAGGGTGGGATGAGAATGGGAAGGAAAAGGGAATTCTGATTTTGGTGAGAAGTCTTTCATATTGATTCAGTTTCACCAGCAAAGTAAACCAAAGTTATATGTACAACTACCAGTGACTCACTCACTATTGACTTGAATCTTTTTTATATTATGATGTTGACATTATAAAGACCACAGGACAGTCATTTTAAATTTGCATTTAAATCTGCCCCAAATTCACAATTATGTTTTTACAAAATCCATATTTTAAGTGTTTTCATTAATATTTTATTTCTTGGCTTATATGATGGAACATATCCATTCTCTAAAAGCCTAGAGTATAGACAGTTAGTTGTTTCATCAAAAAAATTAAATGTGATAATTTATTTGATTTGGTATATTATTACTGTGTTTTAGAACATCAGGAACCTTTATTTCAGATCTTTTACATCTAGCATCCTTTCTCCTTGAGGGAAAATATTATTTTTGATAAGGATGTTGGTGTAATATGAAATAACCTGAGGAGCCATAGCTCATACTCTAATTCTAAATGTTTACTCTTTAAGAAAGATTTTGCTTATCCTTAACACTTGTTTAAAAATGATGATTCTTGTTTGGAGAATGCTTCCAGATTGAATCCCTGCCCAACTCCACCATTCAGATTGTTCAGCCTGCAGACTTCACCTCTTTCAATGTATGCAATATGAGCCAGAAGTATTGTTTAAATCTGAGTCAGATCTTAGCACTCCTCTGCTCAAAACACCAGCAGCATCTCACCTTACTTGGAATTGGAATAAAGGCCAAAATCTTTAGAATGCCCTACCAAGGCTATCAACAAAGAAATGTCAACAACCTCAGATATGCAGACAATACCCCTCAGAGAGTCGTACTATAAAGAAGGCTGAGTGCCTAAAAATCGATGCTTTCAAATTGTAGTGCTGGGGAAGACTCTTGAGAGTTCCTTGGACAACAAGGAGATCAAACCAGTCAATCTTAGAGGAAATCCACCCTGAATGTTCATTGGAAGGACTGATACTGAAGCTGAAGCTCCAATACTTTCGCCACCTGATTTGAAGAGCTGACTCATTGGAAAAGACCTTTGATGCTGGGAAAGGTTGAGGGCATAGGAGGAGATGGTTGGATGGCATCACTAACTCAATGGACATGAGTTTGAAGAAACTCCAGGAGACAGTGAAGGACAGGGAACCTTGGGATGCTGCAGTCAATGGGGTCGCAAAGAGTCGGACACAACTGTGTGACTGAACAACAGCGACAACCAAGACCGTCAGAGCCTTCTTGCTCACGACCCCTTTCTGACCACAATTCCTACCTGTCGCCCCCTTACCTACTCTTCTCCAGCAACCGGTTCCTTAAACACACCTCTTCTACTTTCATCTCAGGACCTTTGACCTCACCACTGCCTCTGCCTGGAATGCTCTCTGCCCAGGTATCTGCAGTTTTCCCTCATTTCCTTTAGGCTTCTGCTCAAATGACATCTTCCCATGAAGGTCTTCCCTGTCTACTATATAAACCAGCAACACCCACTGTCAGCACTATATTCTCCTTAACTGCCTTATTTTTCTCCATAGCACTTACTACTAAATGATCTCATAATATATTTACCTGTCTTTTACTGATTATCTTCTCCCCCACCAGAACACAGCACCTACAAAGCAAAGACTTTTGGGCTATTCTTTTTACTGCTGTGACTTCAGTACCTATGTACATTCAGTCCAGAATGCCTGGACATGGTTGGAACTCAATAAGTATTTGTTAGATGAATGAATTCATTGTAAAAAGAAATATCAATACTTATGAAACATCAAAATACAGATGTAATAACATGACATTTCTTCCTAAAATCAGTTCCCTACAAATTATATCTACATTAAGCATAATCCATTTATCTGTCATTAAAGAATTAAAGCATTTTAACACAATAAAAGAGTAAAAATGGAGGCCAACTTTTCATAAATCTAAACATTTAAGTGTTACTAAATAAGCTAAAATGTTGATATACAACTTTTCAGCTTGATGATGTACCTCATTAATGACAATAGCTTCAGGCCAGATTTTTGGGTAATTATTTGGGAATAATTTTTGATAATCCAGTTATATGTCATCTTGTCCTTGGTTATGTGTGTGTGTGTGTGTGCACGTGTTTGTATGAGAGACAGAAAGACAGACAGACAGACTGTATGCCTTGTTTGTTTTCGCCAAGAACTGAGTCTTCCTCACAGCGACAGTTTGAGGTATGGACTTTTTAGAAAATGTACTAGTAATCTCATCTGTGAAAGTAATAGCCAACTTGGTCCTAATAGAACCAAATTTGAGTAACTTTTCTTATTGGCCCACCATCCCTAGCTATTATTCTCTGTGCAAAGAAACTGAACTGGGAATTGATACCAAAAGTACTTTTAATGTAATCCAGCAGCTCTTCATACTCTCCTGCCAAAATACAAAATGACTGAGAGAAACAAATATGTAAGTGGAAAAGACTAGAAGAGGGATCTAATTCATGTTAGAGAGAATTAATCCCTTTGGGACATAACAAAGTGCAGACAACACATCCTACCCCCAAAGGACCACATAATCCAGATGCAAAAACAAGACATAAAGATATGAATAATTCACTCAACAGCATGATTATAGGACAACTTATAAATAAGGCATACCAGTGTGATTTGACCTATGTTTATAAGTCTTAAAATAAATGTAATTTATTATTACTTTATGTCATTTATTTTGTGCCAGGCATTTTTCTAACTGCTTTTCATATATGAACTCATGTAATTCTAGAAACAATCACACAAGAAAGGCATCGTTATCATACTCAGTTTTTAGGTGAGGAAAATAAGCCACTTAAAGTTCAAGTTACTTGCACAAAGTTACAGAGTTGAATTCAAGCAGTGTGGCTCTGGAATTCATGCTCTTTACTACTCTATAGTACAAACATAGACCTAAATAGTAAAAATATAATTAAAATAATAATAGTACCTTAGTTGTATAAAGTGATTTATGGTGCAAAAATGCCACTACATTCATTGTCTTATTGCAATGAGATAATGATTTTACAACTATTTCATGAGTTATACATGACCATGTTATTCCTATGTTACAGTTAAGAATTTTTGAAGCAAAGACAAGAAAAAATACTTCACATGTGAGGAAAAATGAAAGATGTATGGGATTAATAAAGTAATGGAGTCTCTGACCCTCATCTCCTAAGGCCATTACTTGGACAGAGCACAGACCCACCTCCCAAGCACAATCAATAATTTTCAGAACTGGCCCCTTATAAAATTTCAAGTAGAAAAACATTGCCGCTAAAATGTTTCACATAGGTGTACATATTTCCCTAATTTTGCAAGGGTACTTATTGGTGAATAGAAACAGTCTCCTTGTTTAACAAAATATTTAAATTCTCAGTCTGAAGGAGGATTCTCCAAAGCAGTGTTTGTAGTTTATAGTTTCAACCAAAATGGACTCACCTGAAGAAAAGAGAATGCTCCTCCAAATAAATTCTATTTTCTATCCTAGATTACCTGAGCTGATTGAAACTTTAATATGGGAATTTTTGAATTGTGGCAGTTATAAGTGTCACTATTCAATGGCAACAACTAACATTAATTCCATGAAATTAATTCCATTAATTTCTCGGTTCCAGGCTCTATGCTAAGCATTATAAATGCAAACGCTGGAAAGCGTGTGGAGAGAAGGGAATCCTCCTGCACTTTTTGTGGAATGTAAATTGGTACAGCCATGATGGAGAACAGTGTGGAGATTCCTTAAAAAACTAAAAATAGAGCTACCATATGACCCTGCTATCCCACTCCTGGGCATATATCCAGAGAAAAATGGCCTGAAAAGATACATGCACCCCAATGTTCACTGAAGCACTGTTTACAACAGCTGGGACATGAAAACCTAAATGTCCGCTGACAGAGAAGTGGATAAAGGTGTGGCATGTAGTGGATAAAGAAGGTAAGTAAAATGGGATATTACTCAGCCATTACAGTGAATGAAATAATGCCATTTGCAGCCACATGGATGGACCTCAGTTCAGTTCAGTTTAGTTGCTCAGTCGTGTTCAACTCTTTGTGACCCCATGAACTGCAGCACACCAGGCCTCCCTGTCCATCACCAAATCCAGGAGACTATCAAAAACCCATGTCCATTGAGTCGGTGATGCCAACCAACCATCTCATCGTCTGCCATCCCCTTCTCCTCCTGCCCTCAATCTTTCCAGCATCAAGGTCTTTTACAATGAGTCAGTTCTTCACATCAGGTGGCCAAAGTACTGGAGTTTCAGCTTCAGCATTAGTCCTTCCAATGAACACTCAGGACCAATCTCCTTCAGGATGGACGGATTGGATCTCCTTGCAGTCCAAGGGACTCTCAAGAGTCTACTCCAACACCACAGTGCAAAAGCATCAATTCTTTGGCGCTCAGCCTTCTTTATAGTCCAACTCTCACATTCACACACAACTACTGGAAAAACCATAGCCTTGACTAGACAGACCTTTGCTGGCAAAGTAATGTCTCTGCTTTTTAATATGCTGTCTAGGTTGGTCATAACTTTCCCTCCAAGGAGCGTCTTTTAATTTCATGGCTGCAATCACCATCTGCAGTGATTTTGGAGCCCAGAAAAATAGTCTGCCACTGTTTCTACTGTCTCCCCATCAATTTGCCATGAAGTGATGGGACCAGATGCCATGATCTTAGTTTTATGAATGTTGAGCTTTAAGCCAACATTTTCACTCTCCTCTTTCACTTTCATCAAGAGGCTCTTTAGTTCTTCTTCACTTTCTGCCATAAGAGTGGTGTCAACTGCATATCTGAAGTTTTTGGTATTTCTCCTGGCAATCTTGATTTCAACTTGTGCTTTATCCAGTCCGGTGATTCTCATGATGTACTCTGCATATAAGTTAAATAAGCATGGTGACAATATACAGCCTTGATGTACTCCTTTTCCTATTTGGAACCAATTTGTTGTTCCATGTCCAGTTCTAATTGTTGCTTCCTGACTTGCATACAGGTTCTCAAGAGGCAGATCAGGTGGTCTGGTATTCCCATCTCTTGAAGAATTTTCCACAGCTTATTGTGATCCACACAGTCAAAGGCTTTGGCATAGTCAATAAAGCAGATGTATTTTTTGGAACTCTCTTGCTTTTTCAATGATCCAGCGGATGTTTGCAATTTGATCCCTGGTTCCTCTGCCTTTTCTAAAACCAGCTTGAACATCTGAAAGTTCATGGTTCACATATTGCTGAAGCCTGGCTTGGAGAGTTTTGAGCATTACTTTGCTAGTGTGTGAGATGAGTGCAATTGTGCAGCAGTTTGAGCATTCTTTGGCATTGCCTTTCTTTGGGATTGGAATGAAAACTGACCATTTCCAGTCCTGTGGCCACTGCTGAGTTTTCCAAATTTGCTGGTATCTTGAGTGCTGCACTTTTATAGCATCATCTTTCAGGATTTGAAATGGCTCAACTGGAGTTCCATCACCTCCACTAGCTTTTTTCATAGTGATGCTTCCTAAGGTCCATTTGACTTCACATTCCAGGATGTCTGGCTCTAGGTAAGTGATCACACCATCATGATTAACTGGGTTGTGAAGATCTTTTTTATACAGTTCTTCTGTGTATTCTTGCCACCTCTTCTTAACATCTTCTGCTTCTGTCAGTTCCATATCATTTCTGTCCTTTATTGAGCCCATCTTTGCATGGAATATTCCCCTGGTATCTCTAATTTTCTTGATGAGATCTCTAGTCTTTCCCATTTTATCGTTTTCCTCTATTTTTTTGCATTGATCAGATGGACCTAGAGAGTGTCATACTCAGTGAAATAAGTCAGACAGAGAAGGAGAAATATATGACATCTCTTATGCGTGGAATCTAAAAAGAAATGATACAAATAAACTTACAAAACAGAGACTCACAGACTTAGAAGATGAACTCATGGTTGCTGGTGGGAAGGGATTAGTTAAGGACTTTGGGAAGGTCATGTACACATTGCTATATTTAAAATGGATAACCAACAAGAACATACTGTGTAGTACAAGGAACTCTGCTCAATGTTATGTGCCAGCCTGGATGGGAGGGAGATTTGGGGGAGAATGGATACATGTATGTGTATGACTGCGTCCCTTCACTGTTCACGCTAAAATGTCACAACATTGTTCATCAGCTATACCCCAATAGAAAATGGGTTTGGTGTTTAAAAAAAGAAAAAGAATATTTATAAAAGAAAAACAAGCAAAAAAATGCATATCCTCCATTCAATAAGCAAAGTGCAAAACAAGAAACAATATCTGTCCCCATATAATAGATTAAGAAACCAAGTCTCAGAGAAGTTAAGCAAATTCCCTGAGATCACACACATTGTAAATTTAAATATTATGAGCACTTACAGCCAAATCTTTCTGTCTATTAACTCATGCTATCTTATTATCTGTTAGAAAACTATTTGAGGTTGTTTGCTGTGTATATGCGGAGAAGGCAATGGCACCCCACTCCCGTACTCTTGCCGGGAAAATCCCATGGATGGAGAAGCCTGGTAGGCTGCGGTCCACGGGGTTGCTAAGAGTCGGACATGACTGAGCAACTTCACTTTCACTTTTCACTTCCATGCATTGGAGAAGGAAACGGCAACCCATTCCAGTGTTCTTGCCTGGAGAATTCCAGGGATGGGGGAGCCTGGTGGGCTTACGTCTATGGGGTTGCACAGAGTCGGACACAACTGAAGTGACTTAGCAGCAGCAGCAGCTGTGTATATGATGGAAAGACTAACTATAGAATTTACAAATTCAAATATTTAAAAAAAATAACAATCAGTTCTTCTTGTAGTAACTAGAAAGAGGAAACTCTTTGTGTGGGAGTCACTTCTGCTCCTTCAGTTCAGTTCAGTCGCCCAGTGATGTCCGACTCTTTGCGACCCCATGGACTGCAACATGCCAGGCCTCCCTATCCCTCACCAACTCCCAGAGTTTACCCAAACTCATGTCCATTGAGTCGGTGATGCCATCCAACCATCTCATCCTCTGTCATCCCCTTCTCCTCCTGCCCTCAATCTTTCCCAGCATCAGGGTCTCTTCAAATGAGTCAGCTCTTCAGATCAGGTGGCCAAAGTATTGGAGTTTCAGCTTCAACATCAGTCCTTCCAATGAACACCCAGGACTGAACTCCTTTAGGATGGACTGGCTGGATCTCCTTGTAGGCCAACGGACTCTCAAGAGTCTTCTCCAACACCACAGTTCACAAGCATCAATTCTTGGGCACACATCTTTCTTTATAGTCCAACTCTCATATCCATACATGACTACTAGAAAAACCACAGCCTTGACTAGATGAACCTGCAGTCACCATCTACAATGACTTTGGAGCCCCAAAAAATAAAGTCTGACACTTTTTCCACATAAATTTGCCATGAAGTGATGGGACCAGATGCCATGATCTTAGTTTTCTGAATGTTGAGCTTTAAGCCAGCCTTCTCACTCCTCTTTCACTTTCATCAAGAGGCTCTTCAGTTCTTCTTTACTTTCTGTCATAAGGGTGGTGTCATCTGCATATCTGAGGTTACTGATATTTCTCCAAGCAATCTTGACTCCAGTTTGTGCTTCATCCAGCCCAGCATTTCTCATGACGTATTCTGCATGTAACCTGCTCCTTATGCAACTGTATTTAGTTAAACCATGTGAAATGTCAAATGTTTAAGATCACAACTAAATATAGGTAACCACATACAGTTCAACATGAATAGGCATGAAATAAGGGGACCTGAGCTCTAGGTCAAAGACTGCAGTGTTAAATTCAGCTGGCGATTATAAATGTGTATTAAAACAGCTAGCTCCAGTCTGGAGTGAAGAAAGTGTTTCTGGTATGGACTTGTGTTACCTTTGGCCCCAGTGTTCAACTCCTTTATGGAATAACCCAAATTTGCACCAGGAGATCTGTTCTTCCATTGGATACAGGCTTGCAGGACATTTCATTAAGATATTTTTTCTCTCTTCCCTGAGAAGGGTGGTACAAGATTCAAGCCGGATCAATAACACATTGGAAAGCTCTGGAGTGATTTCTGCCCCAACCCCTCCGACAAAGCATGTTTCTGCAGTTGCTCTTTAGTTCCTGTCCTTTAAAGATTGATTCCTGACCTTTCATTCCATTGCTTAAGCTCTCAGACCCAAAACAATATTTTTTTTCAAATTGACTAGACGTTAATTCTTCCAGTTAATTCTATTTAATTTCATTAAATTCTCTTAAATCTAATTAATTCTAATGAATTCTGATTAACTAGCATCAATTTCTGATAACCAGCATCAATTTCTGATGCTTGGAACCAAAGAAATATAAAAGATCACTCATTTTAGCAAGACATAGCTTGTGGACTAAGGGTAGTGGATGAGACTGAGATATATGGTAAGGATAAAAATCAGGATAACAGAGTAGTTGGGTAGAGAAATTACATAAATTTATGATACAAGCAGGCTTGAGATCATTTGGGACAGTGTAGGGGACAACTTTATAGATATTAGTTATTATCAATTTTCTAGTTTTTGTATTGGATGATGGGTTCTTAGATGTTTATTTTAAAAATAAGTAAATACAGACAATCAAATCAAATAAATAAATAAATATCTTAAATTAGTAGTCCTGACCTTTTTTGGCACCAGGGACCAGTTTTGTGAAAGACAGTTTTTCTATGGAAGGGGAAGGGGACAGGAATGGCTTGGGGATGATTCAAGCACGTTACATTTATTGTGCACTTTATTTCTATTACTTTTACATCAGCTCCACCTCAGATTACCAAGCATTAGCTTGTGGGGGTTGGGGACCTCTGCCTTAAACCACAGACCACTGATACAAATCTGTGATGAAATAAGAATTATGATTATCCTAAATTTTTACACTTAAAATGTATATTTGAAGAGGCAGAACTTGTAAAAAAAAATTTAATTAGGTAATGACTGAAAGCAAAAATACAATTTGCTGCTCAATTAACCTCTCCAAGGACATTAGATAAACAGTTGCAACAGCTATAGGAAAAATAGCTAAGTTTACTCCAAAAACTATTTGATAACATTCTAAATCCCAAGGAAACTTGAAAATAAATATTTAATGAAATTATATTCACTGAGTTTCCTCTCTGGTCTTCCTGGTCTTCCAGAGCATGATTCCTAATTCAATAATGAAATGTATTTTAGCAATATTATCAGTAGGGTCATCACCAAAAATCTTGTGTTCTTCACTTTTTAAATTAGTTTTCAACACAGCATTATCCTTACAGAAGCCTAACTTGCTATTTTAGAAAAAAAGAAAAAGGAAGGGAGGGTGAAATGCAAATGATTCTTATTGAAAGAAACTGTGAGGAGTGGATGATTACTATCTGAACAGACTCCAAGTCATGGCTTACATTGTTGATCATTGATCATAATTCTAATCAAGGTTCTAACTAAAATTCTAAGAAAAAATACTTTTAAAAAATATCATCTTGTCCAACTTTAAAAATTTGTACTGTTTAGCAAATATACAGGTATAATAGTCACAGAATGCCTCAGTTCAGTTCAGTTGCTCAGTCGTGTCCGACTCTTTGCGACCCCATGAATCACAGCATGCCAGGCCTCCCTGTCCATTACCAACTACAGAATGCCTAGGTCATAAATAATATGACTAGTCAGCAGAAGAAAAGAAATAATGTATGAATGTTCCAAATCCTATATGTTTTTGTACATACCTGCACATATTTCTATGTGATTATATGTAGAACAACTGAACATCAAAAACTTAGATACATCAAATTTTAGAATTCAAAGGAATTTAAATGTTTTTTTAGTCACACTCTCTTATTTCCTTATTTTAAGAAAATAATATATCTGAAAACTCTGTGGATTCCAGAGTTTTGCTATTATTTTAAAAGATGAGAATTCTAAGGTCCACAAGTGTTACTTAAGAGTTAAGTAACTTGCTACATTACATTACTGAGGTCTTTATAGCCTAATATTCTTCCAACAAATATGTGTTCTGTGTTAGTCCCTCAGTCATGTCCAACTCTTTGTGACCACATGGACTGTAGCCCTCCAGGCTCCTCTGTCCATGGAATTCTCCAGGCAAGAATACTGGAATGGGTTTCCTTTTCCAGGGGATCTCCCTGACCCAGAGATTGAACCCGGGTCTCCTGCATTGTACGCAGATTTTTTACTATTTGAGCCAACATACCAACTATATATCAAGGGTTAGAGATGTGAAAAAAGACAAGATCCCCAGAAGAAGACAATAAGCAAGCAAACAACAATAGCAAGGATCAGTAATTTAAATAATAACATGGTGTTAAAATGTTACAATTGGGGAGTATGGTAGGGAGTTGTCTAAACCAAAGTTCAGTTCAGTTCAGTTCAGTCGCTCAGTTGTGTCCGACTCTTTGCGACCCCGTGAATCGCAGCACGCCAGGCCTCCCTGTCCATCACCAACTCCCGGAGTCCACCCAAACCCATGCCCATCGAGTCAGTGATGCCATCCAGCCGAAAGACCATATTAAATAGGGTATTCAGAGAAGGGAGCTCTGAGAATTTAGGCCTGAGATATAAATCACAAAGAGGAAATCAACAGCCATAAATTATGTTGTAAACGAGGGAAATAACAAAGGCATAGCCATGAATCCCTTTCCAATGTGATATAAGATTTAAAATAACATCTCTGTAAACGAGGGAAATAACAAAGGCACAGCCATGAATTCCTTTCCAATGTGATATAAGATTTAAAATAACATCTCACAGAGACCATATTTTAACCTCCTCCCAACTGATTCTAAAAATCAAGTCTTTCAGTTAGACAATATGTGGCTTAGTTTCTCATCATATCTCCCTAAAACAGAGAGAGCACATATATATTTAACATATTACACAGAACTTCACAGTTTTATAAAATGCTTTAAATTAAACACACTATCCTATTTGATGCTTACAGTAATCCTATATAGTAAGCAAAGTAGTTATTATTGGAAGAAACCACAGTGGAATGAAATGAAAACTAGGTTTAAAATTAGGCTTTGAATCTGGTCCTACCATTTAGCAACTTGACTCCTTAATTTACATAACTTGAACTCTCTGAAACCAGATTGCCTCATTGGTCAAAACTAGATTTCTTCTTTTTGTAGGCTGTTATAAGAATAAAGATAGTCTTCAAAATGGCAGTTGACTTATTAGGAGGTATGGAAGAATTTTAAATAACAGTTCTCAATAAGCACAGTTTTTCAGTTAAGGAATAAATATTAAGCAGTCAAAACTTTTAGTAGTATACTAAAGTCATAGTAGAAGTGTCTTAGAAATTAAAATTTCGGCGTTTAAAGTTTTATCCTTCCTATTTTCTCCCAATATTGTCTAATTACATATGAACTGTGTCTTTATGTTACTGAAACATGGTGATGTCAATGATCTCAATTATTTCTAAATATCTACTAGCTATGGTTTGGACTTGACTTTTTGTTTAGTTGGTGTTGATATTGTTTGTTGTTGTTGTTGTATTTATCAGGAAGCAACAGTTAGAACTGGACATGGACCAACAGACTGGTTCCAAATAGGAAAAGGAGTACGTCAAGGCTGTATATTGTCACCCTGCTTATTTAACTTATATGCAGAGTACATCATGAGAAACACTGGACTGGAAGAAGCACAAGCTGGAATCAAGATTGCTGGGAGAAATATCAATAACCTCAGATATGCAGATGACACCACCCTTATGGCAGTAAGTGAAGAAGAACTAAAAAGCCCCTTGATGAAAGTGAAAGAGGACAGCGAAAAAGTTGGCTTAAAGCTCAACATTGAGAAAACTAAGATCATGGCACCGGGTCCCATTGCTTCATGGGAAATAGATGGGGAGACAGTGGAAACAGTGTCAGACTTTATTTTAGGGGGCTCCAAAATCACTGCAGATGGTGATTGCAGCCATGAAAATAAAAGACGCTTACTCCTTGGAAGGAAAGTTATGACCAGCCTAGATAGCATATTAAAAGGCAGAGACATTACTTTGCCAACAAAGGTCCGTCTAGCCAAGGCTATGGTTTTTCCAGTGGTCATATATGGATGTGAGAGTTGGACTGTGAAGAAAGCTGAGCGCAGAAGAATTGATGCTTTTGAACTGTGGTGTTGGAGAAGACTCTTGAGAGTCCCTTGGACTGCAAGGAGATCCAACCAGTCCATCCTAAAGGAGATCAGTCCTGGGTGTTCATTGGAAAGACTGATGTTGAAGCTGAAACTCCAATACTTTGGCCACCTGATGCGAAGAGTTGACTCACTGGAAAAGACCCTAATGCTGGGAAGGATTGGGGGCAGGAGGAGAAGGGGACGACAGAGGATGAGATGGCTGGATGGCATCACCGACTCGATGGACATCAGTCTGAATAAACTCCGGGATTTGGTGATGGACAGGGAGGCCTGGCATGCTGCGATACATGGAGTCGCAGAGTCGGACACGACTGAGCAATGGAACTGAACTGAAATGACACTGGGGTTAGTTTGCTTTTTGTTTTTGTTTGCTTTACTTTGGGATTGTATGCAGGACTTCTGAACATACAGGAAGGATGGGAGAATTATGATATTAATGAAGCAGTGGTATTGGTTGCTTGGATTTTGTGCTAACTTACTCTCAGTTTAGAGGATTTATTCTTTATGAAGCTAGGGAAGGCTAACATTTATAAGTAAACTAGAATACATATGTATGATGGTGTTTTCTCCTCATATTTTAATTTAAGCTATTTCATATTCATCCAAGTCATCCAACCAACCTTTCCTATCACACTGATATCTGAAGGAAGAAAATTACTCTGTTTTTAAGATTTACTTAGAACTTTGAATACCTTCAACCCAAAAATATCCCAGTTGCTTTCTGAAACTTTTCCTCAAATGAACTCAGATTTATATAAGAATAATCCCATAGAGACAAAAGAAATAGAGTTTTCAAAGCTGTAACCATATAAAAACTACATATCTTGCATGTTTATCAGACACCAACATTATACTCTTTATCTGAAAATTACACTAGAAAATAGCTGTTATATGTCCTTGATCTCTGCATCAAACGGTCAGTACTGGTCCTCTGGAGGACAAAATGATGTTAGAAGAAGAGATCAAGATGAAGTGCTAATATTAGGGAGCACCATGCAATGATATTCCATAATCCTTACAGTCATTTCAAATGTTAAATCACATCCATGCTACAATGAGGAAACCGAGATGCAGAAAAGATAAGTTGTTCACTCAATGCCACACAAAAAGTGGGAGAATTGGCATTTGATCCCCAGTCACTTCAGACAGGATCTTCCTACTATATAGCATCTTTCCAGTTTAGAATATCTTAAAGATTTCATAGCATGTTGCATACAGTAACTCATCTCCAGCCAAACTGAGTTCATTTAGTTAGCAACAATGGAAACAGGAGGCCAAATGCTAAGTTGAATCAATTCAGCCAAACCTTTCCATATTCACTATTTTCAGTTTATACTGCAATTACTCTTTAATCTCACAATTTCAGAACAAAACTCATTTTTTAGGAAAAAAAGGAGTTGGGAAGAATTTGTAAGCACTGATTAATTTTTCAAATATATAGCTGTGAAAGGCAAATTGCTTTCCTGCTTTGTTCCTAGCTAATGCTTATCATTTCATACACATGTCAAATGCTAATTGATGAAACTTTGAGAGAGGAAAGGAAAGAACAGTATCTCACTTTTAAATATCTTTGAGAACTGAAAATTAAATTGAACATAAAATAATTGGGGGTGGAAAGAAGCTCACATTCTTCATTTCAAACCAAGAGTTCATAAAAGACGCCAATTGAAACCTCCCACCTGTTAGGCAATTTGAGAAGAAAGACCAATTCACTAATCTATTCTTTGGATTAATTCTAACATCTTTGATGATAAGTTTACTTGTTTTCATTTGGTAATTGTTTGTACCACTTTCCACACAATAAACCCACCACTCAAAACAAGTTGGAAGTGTATTTTTAATAAAGCTAATTAGGCATCAGGAACTTTGGAAGATTCCTCTGCAAAGCACATTAGCAGTTGGATAATTTCTCCAGGGAATAGTGGGAGGAGCCCTGGATCTTTCAAAATTCCAAATAGATCTTTATTGTCATCATGTCTTCTTTTTTTCCTAACAAAGTTAACTTCTTTAAGTGTCACTGAGAGAGTGAGCTATGGCTGTCTGGAAAATGAATTCTGATTCCTTGTTGTGAGCTCAGGATCATATATTCATGGTTAGAAACAAGACTACATTTCTGCCCAACTGCTTGGCAAATATATTTCATTTTATATCATTTGTAACTGCCCGAAGTGTAAAGAGCTCAAGGCAATCCCCATACCACAAAATATGCAAGTCAATTCAAGTTTCCCACTCCATCAGTTGTTTAGTAGATGCAGCATACTGAATTAATTGCAGAAGGGACCAAATTTATATGACTATTGAACACTTATGCACTCATTAATTTTTCCAGGCTTTGCAGAAACCATTTAATGTCACAGAGTTTGGCAACTAGTGCATTGTTTCCATTTTCCTTTCTTAAGGTCACTGAAATGTTGTAGTGAAATAATGGTGCCCCCGTTGCTTCAAGTAATTAATGCATCTCTAATGTGTCTTTCCAACAGAACATGCTTTAGCTATTAGCGAGACTAAAGTCTCTTATTAGTGCTTCCATCAGCAACCAAAGATTTCTAGAATGTCATAGGTTTATGAAATTGAAGACTACAGCTTTATAACATTCCATTTTATATGATTTCTTTTCATATTATTGTAATTATCTTGAATGCAGAGCAATTAGCTGAGGCTAGTTCGAAATTATTTTGTCTGAAGAATTCACCAGTTTTAAAAAATGAAATTTTATTACTTTAGTAGTAACATATAATTATACCAACAAATAACTGTCAAACTCTTAGGCAGGATTTTTCAGCTAGAAACCAGCTTTTCTTTTACGGACTGCATGAATTGATTGAAAACATTTCCTAAAAAGAAATTCTTTTCTCTCTTTTTAACTTAAAAGTTAGTTACAAAAGACACAATTTTTAAGAGAAAATATACAGAAAAATTTCAAATGAATTCAAGAACAATCATTACAAAATCTGCATTTGTAAAAACTAAGATTGTACTAGAATGACAACAAGATTCAGTCATTACTTCATCATTTACTGACATTTAATATATGCAAGATCCTTCTTTAAGTATATTCAACATATTATTGAATAAAATAATCTGTGACTGAGGGAGAGAGAAAATAAGCATGTCAGAGAGTGCTAATTGCAATACAAATGAGAAAAATGAGGACAGGATCTGGGAAATGCGAGTGTTTGAATGCACAAGTTGTAATTCTAGACGGTCTGGTCAGGGTAGGCAGCATGGAGAAGGTAACATGAGATCAAGATCTAAAAGAAGTAAGGAGGGAATCATGCTGGGTCAAGAGCTACCAGCAGAGGGAAGGCAAGTGTTAAGGTCCCCAAAGTGTAAATATACTGATAGACTTGAAAAACATCAAATGATTAACATGACTACAGGAGACTCAACAAAGGGGAGCATAAAAGAGATGAAAATAAAGAGGCAATTTGGGGTTGGGAAGGGGGATTCAAATAGAAGGGACCTGGAAAGACTCGTGTTTTTCTTAATGAAAAGGGGAGCCAGTGGAGAGTTTTGAGCAAAAGAGGGACATTGTCTAATATACTTTTGAAAGTAACTTCTGGCCATTGTGTTGAGAATAGACTAGAGGAAGGCAGGGATGGAAGCATGGTGACCAGCTGGGTGCTGTCTTACCAAACAAGGTAAGACATGACGACTGGAACCAGAAAAGAAGTAAAAGATACAGACTTCAGTGACCTTTACTGAGATTCTGTTGAGCCTTAAGTACTTTTGTTCTCGCTAATGATTTTTTGTGCTGTTTACCATATATATTTTTGTAATATTTCTCCTTCAATAGACTGTGAGCACCTCAAAGATAGGGACCATATTTCATTCATTTTTCTTTTTTACTTTGAGAGTATTTTGCAAGCATCTGAAGGAACTGTATAAGCTTATGTGAAATAAACAAGTTAAAATTCATCTCATGAACAATGTTTGCATTTTCCACTTCAGAATAATATTTAATATGCAATTAAGATGTAAAAAAAGATGAGAGGGCTGAATATTAATAGACCAGCAAAAATCACTAAGCTATGAAGTAGCAAAATGGATATATTTTGTGCATTATTCCACTGTGAAATAATTCACATTTAATGGTGATCTGTAGCTCTTTAATAGTATCACATCTTTTCTACAAAAATATAAGGAAATTTACATTCTTTAAAATTTTGTATTCTTCCATTCTTTAGCCTGTTAAATAAAGCTAAATCTTTGAGGTCCTAACTGGTTTAAAAAGAAAAAAAGACTATTTTCAGAAGTAATTATTTAGGAGAGAAACAGTTCTTTTTTAAAAACCAGATAGCTGATAGGATGGAGTTACATTACATACAGAATTACATATGATACATAATGTAATACAGAATTACATTAGTGTTCATGGGTGTTCTCCAAACCTAGTATTCTCCAAATCTAGGAGACGCTATACTAGTTTAGGATTGCTGGATCCAGTTTGAAAAATGTTTTATGTGTCACAAAGAACATAAAAATGTCAAAACCTTCCACCAAAAATAACTAAAAGGAATTGTAAAATAATGCTTTTTTAATCTTTTATTTTTTTTAGCAATACAGAAAAGAATATTGATTCCCCTTTTAGAACAATTTTTTTCTGATTGTAAACTGAATATAAATGCACTATAAAAAATGAGTTTTGTTTTTTTTTTTAAATACCATAGTCTTTTTGCCAACAAAACATTTTCTCTATTAACATTTTGGTATATTTCTAACCTTTTTTTGGTGTAAAAATTTGCATATTTCTTATTTTACAAAACTGAAATTGCATTATGTGTAATCTAATAGTGTATACTTTTAACTTGTCATAACTGACCATCTGCCCACATCATTAAATATTTCTGAAGATACGTTTCACTGCATTTGTGTTACTATTTTTCCATTGCTTTAAGTTGATCAAATATATAATGAGCACCTACTATGCACTAATATGTTAAGCACTAGACACAGACTCATGGAGTACCAGCTCTTGCCAAGAGCTTACATTCAACAAATAGTGAAGCAAACTGCAAGAATGCTAAAAGGACACTATGGAAACAGTGGCCCACCTAACTAACTCTAGGAAAATCAGGCTGAATCGAAGATGAGACCTGCAGGATACGTAGGAGAGTGTTCCAGGCAAAGGTCTCTGATCAAGAAGACCATGTCTCGTTCAAGGTATTGA
Source organism: Cervus canadensis (assembly GCF_019320065.1). Classification (NCBI taxonomy): domain Eukaryota; kingdom Metazoa; phylum Chordata; class Mammalia; order Artiodactyla; family Cervidae; genus Cervus; species Cervus canadensis. The sequence goes on from NC_057392.1 coordinate 86,069,061, forward strand.
AAGTTTATTGTGGCAAGGGGAAAAATAAAGTAGTTGGGAATCTGGTATGGAGTTTGAGGTTCCAAATGACAGCATCTATTAAACAGCTTAATGTATAGGTCTAGTGTTCAATATATTAAGATGTTTAATGAAGCTTTCATTTATATAGATCTAGTGTTCAATGGGGCTTCCCTGGTGGCTCAGATGGTAAAGAATCTGCCTGCAGTGCAGGAGACCCAGGTTCAATCGCTGGGTCAGGAAAATCCCCTGGAAAAGGGAATGGCTACCCACTCCAGTATTCTTACCTGGAGAATTCCATGGACCGAGGAGCTGGGCGGGCTAGAGCCATGGAGTCACAGAGCAGGACATGACTGAGTGACTAACATTAGTGTTCAGTAGAGGTCACTGAGCTACAGACAGGGATTTGGGAGAGTTTAATGTATGTCTGGTGATTATTCTATTAACCAATCTAAAACCACTTGATTATTTCAGGAATGCAAGAATGTTTTATATATATGGTTTGTGTATTACAATAATATAACATTGTAAATAGTAAGTACAAAAGTATAATTTAAGCAATAAATACTTGCTATTTGAATATTATAACAATTATTAGTGATTTTTGTTGGAGGTATAAACTGGTACATTAGTCTAATTTTTCTCAGGTTATCAAAACTGAGCAAAAATTAAGAACACAAAAACTTAAGAAACTACCAAAAGTTATTTTCTTTTCAAAAGTATATTCTTTCTAGATTTCAGCTAAAAACAAATAATAAACAGAAAATAAATGAATTTTAAAAGTTTACAACATTAAAAGATGATAGGTACTATTTAAAAAGTAGAGAAAGAGAGTAAGAATGTGGGGTAGGAGAGGAGGGGGCTGTAATTTTGAATAGAAAGGTCAGAGGAGGTCAACTAGGATTTTCAAGCCAAGATTTCATGGAGGTGGGGGAGTAAGCCACATAGATATCAGGGTTAGATGTTTCCAGACAGAAGAGCAAGGAAATCAGTGAGGCTGGAACAGAGAGAGCATAAAAAGGGGGATTATAATTGGAGATAAAGTCAGACAGGTAGAGTGGGGGATGGGTGGGCAATGGCATGTAGCTTCAGAGTTCATTCTAAGGAATTTGGGTTTTACTCTGAGTAAAACAGGGCTTCCCTGCTATATTCAGATGGTAAAGAATCTGCCTGTAATGCAGGAGACCTGGGTTTGATCCCTGGGTTGGGAAGATCCCCTGGAGAAGGGAATGGCAACCCACTGAGTATTGTTGCTTGGGAAATCCCATGGACAGAGAAGCCTGATAGGCTACTGTCCCTGGGATCGCAAAGAGTTGGATGCAACTAACTTTCTTTTTCTGACTAAATTGAAAATTCAGTCCTGCAATGTGGGAGACCTGAGTTCAATTCCTGGGTTGGGAAGATCCTCTGGAGAAGGAAATGGCTATCCACTCCAGTAATCTGGCCTGGAGAATTCCATGCACTGTTTAGTCAAAATGTAATATTATTAGATGCTTTGAGTGTTAATGGGCACTTGTAGTCAGTAACTGCATGCTTATTAAGTTGGGGCTTCAACTGCCTTCAAGTAAAAGATTCTATAAAAACTTATTTCCAAAACTGCCCTATCAAGTAAGCTGGAGAAGGAAATGGCAACCCACTCCAGTATTCTTATCTGGAGAAACCCACGGACCCGAGGAGCTTGGTGGTCTGCTCTCCATGGGGTCGCACAGAGTCAGACACGACTGAAGTGACTTAGCAGCAGCAGCAAGTAAGCTAACAATTTCAGTCTTGAAGATGAGAAGATTCTTTACTTTGTTAGAAAAAGTAAATATTTTGTTCTGGTAGTCCTTTTTTGTTCATTTTTATGATTTTTACTTTTAATTGAAGGAAAATCGCTTTACAATGTTATGTTGGTTTCTGCCATACAAGAATGTGATCAGCCATAAGTGTGTGTATATATGTATTATATATATATACACACATTATATATATTTTATATATATATATTTATCTGCCCTTCCTCTTGAGGCCCCCTCCCACTGCATCCCCACCCCGCCCTCTCGGCTATCACAGAGCGCCGGTCTGAGCTCCCTGCGTTGTCGCAGCGCCTTCCCACTAACCATGCTACATGTGGTTGTATTTATGTCAATGCTACCCTCAATTCGTCCCACCCTCTCCTTCCTAACACTTAACACCACACACAAAAATAAGCTAAAAATGGATTAAAGATCTAAATGTAAGGTCAGAAACTTTAAACTCTTAGAGGAAAATGAGGGCAGAACACTCTTACATAAATCTCAGCAAGATCCTCTTTGACCCACCTCCTAGGGTAATGGAAATAAAAACAAAAGTTCAAAAATGGGACCTATTTAAGTTTAAAAGCTTTTGCACAGCAGAAGAAACTATAAACAAGATGAAAAGACAACCCTCAGAATGGGAGAAAATAATTGCAAACAAAACAACTGACAAAAAGTTAATCTCCAAAACATACAAGCAGCACATGCAGCTCAATATCAGAAAAACAAACAACCCAATTTAAAAAATAGACAGAAGACCTAAACAGACATTTCTCAGAAGAAGACCTACAGATGGTTAATAAACAAATGAAACAATATTTAATGCTGTTCATTATTAGAGAGATGCACATCAAAACTGCAATGAGATGCCACCTCACACTAGTCAGAATGGCCATCATCAAAAAATGTACAAACAGTAAATGCTGGAGAGAGTATGAGGAAAAGGGAGAAAAGGGAACTCTTTTTGACTGAGATATAGATGATGTATAATATAAGTTTCAGGTGGACAGTGTACTATTCACAATTTATGGTTATTATAAAACATTGGCTATTTTCCCTGTGTTGTACAAAATATTCTTGTAGTTTATTTTACACATAGCAATTTGTACATTTTAGTCCACCTACTCCTATCATGACCTTCTCCCTTCTCCTCTCCCCACTGGTAGCCACTAGTTTGTTCTCTATATCTATGAGTCTGTTTCTTTTTTATTATAACTGCCAGTTTGTTTTCTTTTACCTGATAGTTTGCTTTTTTGGGGGGAGTGGGGGGATTCCATTGTTTATTTAACTATTCACCCTCTTGTTATACATTTAGATTGCATTCTCACTTTCACCACTGCAAACAGCACTGCAAGGAACTTTTTTGGTTTTTTTCTTTTTAATACAAGAAGCTCTGGCTACATTTAGGATTGCCACCTTTCCACAAGCCTTTTCCAAACTAAATCCTGTCCACTTCTCTTCCAGAGCTGTCTCTTCCACAAACTGACCTGACAGCAGTACAGCAAGCAGATGTTTTCCACTATCTTGTCCCTACTTCCCTATTACAACACTGCTCAACGGTTATTTACTAGCTCTTTCATTTAGGTCATCTTTCATCCTCAAATATCTGAACACCTTAACTTATATTATACATCATCTATACCTCAATCAAAGAGTCCCCTTCTCTCCCTTTCCCTTAACCAGGGGAACAGTCACGCCTCTCCTGTCCTCTGGCACTACTGATGTTTTGGCTGATGAGTATTTGCTGTGAGCTGCTTTCCTGTGCACTAGAGGATGCTCAGCAGAATGCTGGACCTGTACCTAGTAGGTGCCAGTAGCAAATCTCCCTATCCCATAGCACCCACCCCCCAAGTGCAGACAACCAAAATCATCTTTCAGTTCAGTTCAGTTCAGTCGCTCAGTCGTGTCCGACTCTTTGTAACCCCATGAATCACAGCACACCATGCCTCCCTATCCATCAAAAACTCCTGGAGTCCACCCAGACCCATGTCCATCAAGTCATTGATGCCATCCAGCCATCTCATCCTGTCATCCCCTTCTCCTCCTGCCCCCAATCCTTCCCAGCATTAGGGTCTTTTCCAATGAGTTAACTCTTCACAGCTGGTGGCCAAAGTATTGGAGTTTCAGCTTCAGCATCAGTCCTTCCAATGAAAACCCAGGACTGATCTCCTTTAGGATGGACTGGTTGGATCTCCTTGCAGTCCATGGGACCCTCAAGAGTCTTCTCCAATACCATAGTTCAAAAGCATCAATTCTTTGGCGTTCAGCTTTCTTCACCGTCCAACTCTCACATCCATACATGACCACTGGAAAAACCGTAGCCTTGACTAGACAGACCTTTGTTGGCAAAGTAATGTCTGCTTTTTAATATGCTATCCAGGTTGGTCATAACTTTCCCTCCAAGGAGTGAGCATCTATTAATTTCATGGCTGCAATCACCATCTGCAGTGATTTTGGAGCCCCCCAAAATAAAGTCTGACACTGTTTCCACTGTTTCCCCATCTATGTGCCATGAAGTGATGAGACTAGATGCCATGATCTTAGTTTTCTGAATGTTGAACTTTAAGCCAACTTTTTCACTCTCCTCTTTCACTTTCATCAAGAGGCTTTTTAGTTCTTCTTCACTTTATGCCATATGGGTGGTGTCATCTGCCTATCTGAGGTTATTGATATTTCTCCCAGCAATCTTGATTCCAGCTTGTGCTTCTTCCAGCCCAGCACTTCTCATGATGTACTCTGCATATAAGTTAAATAAGCAAGGTGACAATATACAGCCTTGACGTTCTCCTTTTCCTATTTGGAACCAGTCTGTGGTTCCATGTCCAGTTCTAACTGTTGCTTCCTGACCTGCATACAGGTTTCTCAAGAGGCAGGTCAGGTGGTCTTGTATTCCCATCTCTTTCAGAATTTTCCACAGCTTATTGTGATCCACACAGTCAAAGGCTTTGGCATAGTGAATAAAGCAGAAACAGATCTTTAGACATTGCCTATTGTCCCTTGGGGGACAAAATCATTCCAGTTTAAGAAGCATTACTTTATGTCATATCATCTAGTCTGGAGTAGAAGAAAACCTTTTTTTTTTTTTTTAGATAATGTAACCAATTTATTCAGTCACTCATTAATACACATATCAATTAGATTCAGATCTCCAAAATCCTAATACAACACACTAGGTGACTGCTTGCTCTGTCTTCACTGTCAATGTTCATAAAGAACAAAGTATTCTAGCTGTTAAGGAGAGAAATCAATGCAAAACTGATCCAAATAACTACCTAGGTAATAATTTTTAATGTTTTTATAACAGAAGAATTTCTAAACTACTCTCAGTTACTATAAAACAAATTTTAGCATTTACCTATTTGTATTACGGTTCTTCTTTAGATGGGTGGTATTACATAAACATCTTAATTTTTTGATTCTCTTGACACTCAAAGCATGGTCCAGAGACCAGAAGTGTTGACATAAGCTGGAGCCTGTCAGAAATTCAGAATCTCAGGACCACCCCAGATGGAATCAGAATCTTTAACAAGATCCCCAGAGACTTTATACACAGTAAAGATTTAGAAAGACTTAGTTACACGATTCCTCTCTCCCACTATTTAGTAAATTTAGTGAAATAAAATTACCTTCTGTCCAGATAGGGCTCTCTCATATTTTTATGCTAGTAATTCTTTTGTATTTATCAACTTATTTGAAAATGACAGAAAATTAGATATAGCCAGAAGAATAACTGTTTTATTAAAAGGGCTTTGAAACATCAATCAGCTGAATCATGTATTTATCTATTAAGACAAAATTGAGGTTTAGCTGGTATATAATTAGTATTTCAGTTAATGTAGCTATAAGCACTTCCCTTGTGGCTGAGCTGGTAAAGAATCTGCCTGCAATGAAGAAGACCTGGGCTCAATCCCAGGATTGGGCAGATCCCCTGGAGCAGGGAAAGCCTACCCACTCCAGTATTCTGGATTGGAGAATTCCATGGACTGTATAGTCCATGGGGTCACAAAGAGTTGGACACAACTGAGTGACTTTCACTTTTATATGTAGATAAAAATATTTCAGGAGATTCTTGATCCTTGTTCTTCAATATTTCTTACTTTTTCAATATAATCATGTTCTGCTACCAGATATATTGAAAGTGAAAGTGAAGTTCCTCAGTCGTGTCCGACTCTTTGCGACCCCATGGACTGTAGCCTGCCAGGCTCCTCCATCCAGGGGATTTTCCAGGCAAGAGTATTGGAGTGGATTGCCATTTCCTTCTCCAGAGTATCTTCCCAACCCAGGGATCGAACCCAGGTCTCCCACATTGTAAGCAAGACGCTTAACCGTCTGAGCCACCAGGGAAATCTTTTGCAATAATTTTGATTTTTTTTTTAAAAAAATCAAAGTCAACTTTAGACTTGAAAAGTGGTTTCCATGGCTAACCCATTTTTATATTATGCTTAATGAATTTTAGGGTCAAATAAATTTTCAAATACAAGATCATTTTAAACAAAAATAACTTTTACTTGCAGAATCCCTTCCTTCCCTCCTGATAATTTTATTCTCAATTTAGCAGTGGTGAGGGCAGCAAACATGATATTGAAAGTTAAAGAAAAAGGAGGAATCATAAAAGAAGTATTTTCTCTGTTTTCTTTTCATGTTCACCACCTACATTTAAAAACACACAGTGACTTTCCACAGTGCAGAAATATTAGTGATTGAGTTCAATAAAGTCATTTCTTTCTTGCCACTGAAATAACTAAAAGATGGTTTTGCCTAGAGCTTCACATTAACTGAGAAAAAGATGAGAGAGAGGTGATACGTAAATTTAAAAGGTGACTATTTTTAGGATCCTTCTCAGTCTCATTTTTGGAATTAAATATCCAGATGACAAAGGACCAGATAGCCAAAGCCCAGTAGAGTTGGGAGACCTAACATCCTTGTTTTTCTGTGCCCTCAAATCTCCAATTTAAAAATCAAAACACAGGGGGAGAGAATGGATTGGAATGTGAGGCAGATACCCAGAGACAGAAGTGTAACTGCTGAGTGTCTCCCTGCCATTTTATCTGCCAAAGGCAAAACCCTGACTGCTCCTGCAGTTCCCTGGTCTCCCCTATGAGGATTATATATTCATACACCCCAAAGTGCTGGAAAAACCAAATTCCTACCTTGCGTAAAGGGAGACAGGGGAGACACTGAATGGCAAAGAGAGAACACAATTCTTTATTTTCTTTGTAAAAATGTAAGTGCAAAATAGAAATACACAGGGGAAGATCATGTGAGTACATATAAATGAGTTCAGCATTTGTTGTGATGTAAACATTTACATTACTTTTGAGTGACAGATGCAGAAAACATTGCCTCCCACACTAGACAGCCAGAGCTTTTCCTCTGCAGATTTACACAGGCTCAATAACCCATCATTACTTCATCTCACAGTCTGTTCTGACCTTTCCAGTGTTGCTTCTTTTATCGTCTATGATTCTCCAGTGTCTGATGCCTTTATTTTACAGTTGTACATTCCATCAAACTGAATTCTTCTTACACATTATTAATTCTTTCTCCAGTTATCCATATAGCTGTGAACTTATGTATATTTTCAAAGAACATTTAATGAACTGAGACTTAGCTGACTTAATAATTAAAGCATACATTAAAAGAATATATGCTTCATAGAGATTTTGTGGATGTCTCTGAAATCTTCTGGTAATATATTTTTCATGAGAATGGAGAGGTTTTTTTATAATATTTAAGAATGAAAAGAGGAAGAAATAAAGAACAGACATTAAATAAAGAGAAACAATAAAAAAGAGACAAATCCATAAGAAAGTCTGATACAGATGTACCATCCAGAATACCCTTGGCAAAAAAAAAATCTTTAGTGTTTATTCTTTGAATCCTTATTTCTAGTAATTTGGGCTTCCATTTACTGATAGGAATAGGTGAAATTAATTAAAGAGACTTCCGTTTTCCGCCCTCACATCTGGAATCCCCCCAGTAATTTCCTCAACTCTTTTCAATTAAATATCTGTCCCCCCTCAAAGCAAACTTTTTTTTCTATTAATGTTTTTATATTGTTGTTGTTGTTCAGTCACCCAGTCACGTTCGACTCGTTGCGACCCCATGGACTGCGGCACCCCCGGCCTCCCTATCCCTCACCATCTCCTGAGGTTTGCCCGAGTGACAAAAAAAAAAAAAAAATTAATAAAGATGCCTGTAAACACACAATGAATTATGCCAACTCTTGGAAAATTTCCTTTGATTTCAAATTATTACGTCTCTAAGTGGCATGGATTGTAAAAATTATTGTGCTTTCACTATATTCTGAGATTATGGGAAACTATGAAACTCTGATGGAAGTTATGAAAGGGACAGCTATTTCCATTTCTCCCCCTAAAATTACAATAGCCATATAGGTCTCAGTTTCCTCATCTGTAAATTGAAAGGATTCAACTAAGTGTTCTCTATGGATCAATTCAGTTTTATTACTCTTTGATTCTCATATAAATACTTTTTAGATGCCACTTCAATTGAGTTAACACAAAATGTAATAATAAGAAAAAAATTATTCACAGTAAGGATATTTATTCAATATATCCAGTCTTTAAAAGCTTCAATAAATAGTTCATTACTACCTATTTTGTTAAAGAATTTGTGCTAAATTTAAGGTTGCTAAATTTAGCGAATGAAAATAAAAGAGTTGAATTTGAATTTCAGATAAATATCAAGTAGCTTTTAAGTATAAGTATGTCTTATGCAATGTTTAAAATATGCTTATACTAAAAAAGTACTTGCTGTTTATTTTAAATTCAAGTTTAGCCAAGGGTTCTATATTTTATCAGGCACCCTAATTACTTTTTTAACCAGTTTATTATAATTCTTCAATAGACAAAAATTTATTTTTGTAAAGTATTCATTTCCCATTTTTGCCAGTAATTCACCATAAACATTTTGCAGATATTATTTAAGAAACTCTAAATTATTCTTGTTTTATTTTCTTGAAATATTCAGCTAAGAGTGCCTACGTTATCACAGAGAGAACTATATTCAATATCCTATGATAAACCATTCAGGAAAAGAATATTAAAAATGTATATATATATGAATCACTTTGCTATAAAACAGAAGTTAATACATTATAAATCAACAATATTTCAATAAAAAAAAGTAAAAAGGATGAGCACAATGCCATACTAAATGTCCATAATTTAAAATATTGTTTTAATATGCTCCCACCTATTCAAGTCATTCTGATGAATCTGCTGTTCATTCAGTGTCCATCTATGTTTCACATGAATTTTTCCATTTTTCATAGAATTATAAAGAAATTACACACAACATTAAAAACTGTCCTGTGACATCAAAAACACAATACATAAAAGTAAAATTAATAATCTGCACTTCATCTAAATGAAAAACTTTTACTCTGTAAAGACTATGTGAAGAGAATGAAAAGACAAGGTGTAGGCTAGAGAAAATATTTGCAAGCCATGTATCTGACAAAGGCCTTACATCAAGAGTGTATGAAAAACTCTCAAAACTCCAGTTAGAAGGTGGAAGGAAAGACATGAAGAGGATCTACAGATGGAAAATAACATTAGCCATTAAGAAAATACAAATTAAAACCACAGTGAAATGCTACTACATAACTGTCACAAAGGTTAGAAAGAAAATTATAGTACCAAGTTCTGATGAGAATGTAGAAAAACTGTATCACTAATACACTGCTGCCGGACATGTGAAATGGTATAGCCACTCTGGAAAATATTTCGGCAGTTTCTTGTAAAATTAAGCATGCAACTATCATATGACTTAGCCATCGCACTCCTGGGCATTTATGCTAGAGAAATGAACACGTATTTTCATACAAAAACCTATACATATTTGTTTATAACCCCTTATTTGTAACAGCCAAAATCTGGAAATAGTCCAGATATATCCTTCAATGGGAAATGGTTACACAAACTGATATATCCATACCATGGAATACAACTCAGCAATCAAAAAGAACAAATCTGGTATGTGAAACAATCTGAATGCAAATTAAACAATTGGAATGCTGAGATGAAAAAAGCTAATTTAAGAATGTTACATACTATATGATTCCATTTATGTATGACACGATTGAAAATAACAAAACTGAGATAGAGAGTAGGTTAGTTGTTACCAAGGTCTAGGCAGAAGTAAAGAAAAAGGCGCTGTGGCTATAGAGGGGCAGTTGATAAGAGTCTGTTGTAGTGATGGACCCATTCTTTATCTTGATTGTGGTGGTAGTTACAAGAACAGATATGAGATAAGAATTCACAGGAACACAGAAACACACACACACAGATGAGTGCATGCAAAATGGGTGAAATCTGAATAAACTCTGTGGACTGTACCAATGTCAATTTCCTGGTTTTAAAAGTGCACTATTATGCAAGATGTTTCCATTGGAGGGAACTGGGAGGAGGTTAAACCAAAACTCCCTACTCATATGCAATTTTTTGCAACTTTTTGTGAGTCTAAAATTGTTTTAAAATAGAAAGGAAAAGCTATCTTGAATAAAATCTTTGAAGGCTTTTGGAGACCCTATACTGAACTATTGACATTTAAAATGTTTATTGACAGGTATGTATTTAGTGCCTTTTTGTTACTTGTTTTATGTTTTGTTTTTTTTTCAGTTCTTTGTTCTTTTCTTCTTTTAATCTCTTCTCTTATGGTTTGATGATCTTTTAGTGTTACATTTGTGCTCTTTTCTCTAGTTTTTGTGAATCTATTGTAGGTTTTGATTTGTTGTTACCAAAGGATTCATGTATGTTGACCTATTAATTATATCTATTGTTTTAAACTAAAGGTCATTTAAGTTCAAATACATTGAAGTCAATCCCTCATATCTTTTGCTGCTTTAACAAGTAAGTTTATGCAATATTTTAAATCCTTTGTTGTCATTTCAACAATCTTCACAGCATATTCACCAAGGGTAGATTCTATCTCAAGAAACTGCTCTCTCTGCTCATCCTTAAGAAGCAACTCCTTAACTTTTTTATCATAAAAATGCAACTTATTCACATCATCAAGCTCTACTTCTATTTCTCTTGCTATTTCTATCACATCTATATTTACTTCTGCCACTGAAGTCTTGCACCCCTCAAAGCCATCCATGAAGAGTTGGAATCAACTTCTTCTAAACTACTGTTAATGTTGATATTTAACCTCTTCCTATGAATCAAGAATGTCCTTAACAATGTATAAAATGTGAATTCTTTCCAGAAGCCATTTAATTTACTTTGCTCAGATCCATCAGAGGAATCATCTACGGCAGTTATTTGCTGTAGTTGTTGTTCAGACACTAATTCATGTCTGACTCTTCGCAATATCATGGACTGCAGCAAGCCAGCCCTCCCTGTCCCTCACCATCTCCCAGAGTTCACCCAAGTTCATGTCCATTGAATTGGTGATGCCATCCAACCATCTCATCCTCTGCCACACTCTCCTTTTGCCTCTAATCTTTTCCAGCATCAGGGTCTTTTCCAATGAGCTGGCTCTTAGCACAGGTGGCCAAAGTATTGGAGCTTCGGCATCAGTCTTTCCAATGAGTATTCGGGGTTGATTTCCCTTAGGATTGACTGGTTTGATCTCCTTGCTATCCAAGGGACTCTCAAAGAGTCTTCAGCACCTCAGTTCAAAGGCATCAATTCTTTGGCACTCAGCCTTCTTTATGGTCCAACTCCCACATTCATATGTGACTACTGGAAAAGTAAAAATGAAAATCACTCAGTCATGTCCAACTCTTTGGGACCCCATGGACTATACAGTCCATGGAATTATCCAGGCCAGAATACTGGAGTGGGTAGCCTTTCCCATCTCCAGGGGATCTTCCCAACCCAGGGATTGGACCCAAGTCTCCCACATCGCAGGCAGATTCTTTACCAGCTGAGCCACAAGGGAAGCCCAGGAATACTGGAGTGGGCAGTGTATCCCTTCTCCAGGGGATCTTCCTGACCCAGGAATGAAACTGGGGTCTCCTGCATTGCAAGTGGATTCTTTACCAACTGAGCTTTCAGGGAAGCCCTGACTACTAGAAAGATCATAGCTTTGATTATACTGACCTTTGTCAGCAAAGTGATGTCTTTGCTTTTTAATATGCTGTCTAGATTTGTCATAGCCTTCCTTCCCTGGTGGCTCAGATGGGAAAGCATCTGCCTACAATGTGGGAGACCTGGGTTCAATCCCTGGGTCGGGAAGATCTCTTGGAGAAGGAAATGGCAACCCACTCCAGTATTCTTGCCTGGAAAATCCCATGGATGGAGGAACCTGGTAGGCTACAGTCCATGGGGTCGCAAAGAGTCGGACACGACTGAGCAACTTCACTTTCTTTCTTTCTTTCCTTCCAAGAAGTAAGCAACTTCTAACTTCATGGTTGTGGTCACCATCCACAGTGATTTTGGAGCCCGAAAAGAGAAAAAAAAATCTGGCAGGTTACAGCCTTATGAAATGTATTTCTTAAATAATAAGGCTTGAAAGTCAAAATAACTCAATGACCCATGGCTGTAGACTGGCTGTTGTATTAGCAGGAATAAAAAAATATTAATCTCATTGTATATTTCTGTCAAAGCTCTTGGGTAACCATGTGTATTGCCAATCAGCAAGAAAAAGGATTATTTTCTCTGAGCAGTAGATCTCAAAAGTAGGCTTAAAATATTCAGCAAACCATGTTCAGCAAACAGATGTGCTGTCATGCAGGTTTTGTTACTTCATCTACAGAGCACAGGCAGAGTAGATGTGCATAATTATTAATGGCCTTACATTTTTGGAATGGTCAATGAAATGATCATTGGCTTCAACTTCAAGTCACCAGCTGCATTAGCCCCTAACAAGAGTCAGTCTGTCTTTTGAAGCCAGGTATTGTCTTCTCTCTATGAAAGTCCTAGATAGCATCTTCTTCCAATACAAGGATATTTCATCTACACCGAAATACATTACTTAATATAGCCAACTTCAGTAATTATCTTCGCTATATCTTCTAGATAACTTGCTGCAGCTTCTGTATCAGCACTTGCTGTCTCACCTTGCACTTTTATGTTATGGATATGGCTTCTTCCTTTAAACCTCATGAACCAACCTCTGCCACCTTCCAACTTTTCTTCACTGCTTCCTCATATCCCTCAGCCTTCATAGAACTAAAGTGTGTAAGGGTCTGGCTCTGCATTAGGCTTTGGCCTAAGGAATTTTGTGGCTGACCTGATCTTCCATCCAGACCAATAATACTTCCTCCATATCAGCAATAAGGCTTTTTTGTTTTCTTATTATTAATATGTTCATGAGAGTAGAACTTTTAATTTCCTTCAAGAACTTTTCCTTTGCAGTCACCAGTCAGGTGTTTGGCACAAGAGGCCTCACTGTTGGCTTAACTCAGCTTTTGACATGACTTCTTCACTAAGCTAAATCATATTTAACTTTTGATTTACTTTCCATAAAGTGAGAGATGTGCAACTCTTTTTATCCCTTGAGCACTTAGAGACCACTGTATGGTTATTCATTTGCCTGATTTCAGTATTATTGTGTCTCAAGGAATAGAGAGGCCCAAGGAGAGGGAGAGAGATTGGGAAATGGCCAATCAATAGATCAGTCAGAATACGCATAACATTTTTCAATTAATTTTGCCATCTTTTATTCATGGTGCCAGGACAATTACAACAGTAACATCAAAAATTGATCTGACCACAGATCAATGTAACAAAAATAATAATAATGAGAAAATTTGAAATACTGTGAGGATTACTAAAACATGACACTGAGATACAAAGTGAGAAAACACTGTTGGAAAAGTGTCACAGATACACTTGCTTGATGCAGAGTTGCCACAAACCTTCAATCTGTAGAAACCATATTATCTGCAAAGCACAATAAAATGAGGCATGCCTATATGGAGTAAAGTAGGAACTCTCATTCTTTTTCATGTGGCTATTCAGTTGCCTTAGAACTATTTGACAAAGATGCTATTATTTTCCCATTAAATGACCTTGGAATCCTTGTTGAAAATCAATTGGCCGTAGGTGTTTCAGTTTATTTCTGGATTCTCAATACTATTAATTGTTCCACATATCTAATCTTATGCCAGCACCACTCTGCTTGGGTTTTTTTTTAAAGGGGTTTATTAGCAAGTTTTTAATTTGCGGAGCACAAGTCCTGCAACTTTGTTTTTTCCTTTTCAATATTGCCTTTGGCTATGTTGGGCCTTCTGCAATTCAATACAAATTTGAAGATCATCTTTTCCATTTTCTCTAAAATGTCCATTGGAATTATGATAAATCTTGCATCACATCTGTAGATCATTTGCGAAAGTATTGCCATATTAACAATATTGTTTTCCAATCCATGAACATGGGATGCCTTTTAATTTAATTAAATCTTTAAGTTCTTTCAGCAATGTCTTGTAGTTTTCAATTTATAGGACTTTCACCTCAGTTAAATTTATTAAGTATTTTATGATTTTGGATGCTATTATGTATGAAATTGTGTTCTTAAGTTTCTTTGGACTGTTTATTGGTAGTGTATAGAAACACAACTGAGGTTGTTATGTTTATCTTGTGCCTTGTTACTTTGCAGAATTTCTTTATTAGCTCTAGTAATTTTTTGGTTGATTCTTCGTGATGAATGACATATACAAACAAGGCTGTGGTCCATGTGATCAGTTTGACTTGTTTTCATTCTGTCTGCCCTCTGAAGGATAAGGATAAGAGGCTTATGGAAGCTTCCTGATGGGAGAGACTGACTGAGGGGGAAACTGGGTCTTGTTCTGATGGGCAGGGCCATGCTCAGTAAATCTTTGATCCAATCTTCTGATGATGGCTGGGGCTGTGTTCCCTCCCTGTTGTTTGACCTGAGGCCAAACCATGCTGGAGGCGATGAAGGTAACGGTGGCCTCCTCCACAAGGTCCTGTGCGCGCACTGCCACACTCAGTGCCCAGCCCTGCAGCGGGCCACCGCTGACCCACGCCTCTGCCAGAGTTCTGGGCCCCCACGGGCAAGTCTGGGTCCGTCTCTCGTGGGGTCCCTGCTCCTTTCTCCTGGGTCCTGGTGCACGCAATGCTTTGTTTGTGCCTTCCAAAAGTCTGTTTCCCTGTCCTGTGTAAGTTCTGGCAGCTGCATGGTAGGGTTAATGGCAACCTCCTCCTAGAGGGCTTATACTACGCTCAGGTCTGCTGCATCCAGAACCCCTGCCCATGCGGCAGGCCACTGCTGACCTGTACCTCTGCAGGAGACAATCAAACACTCAAAGGCAGGTCTGGCTCAGTCTCTGTGGGGTCTCCTGGTGCGCACAGGTCTTGTCTGAGCCCCCGAGTGTCTCTGGCGGGTATTGGGTTTGATTCTAATTGTGATTTCACCCCTCCTACCATCGTACTGGGGCTTCTCCTCTGCCCTTGGACGTGGGATATCTTTTTCGGTGGGATCCAACATCCTCCTGTGGATGGCTGTTCAGCAGCGAGCTGTAACTCTGGAGTTCTCGCAGGAGAAGATGAGCGCACATCCTTCTGCTCCACTGTCTTGTGAAAAAGATGTCTTCTTCTTGCCCAACTCAATGAAACTACAAGCCATGCCGTGCAGGGCCACCCAAGGTGGAGAGTTCTAACAAACGTAGTCCACTAGAGAAGGGAATGGCAAACCACTTCAGTATTCTTGCCTTGAGAACCCCATGAACAGAATGAAAAAGCAAAAAGATAGGATACTGAAAGAGGAAATCCCCAGGTCGGCAGGTGCCCAATATGCTACTGGAGAAGAGTGGATAAATGACTCCAGAAAGAATGAAGAGACAGAGCCAAGGCAAAAACAAGGCCCAGTTGTGGATGGGACTGGTGACGGAAGTAAAGTCCAGTGTGTAAAGAGCAATACTGCATAGGAACCTGGAATGTTAGGTTCATGAATCAAGGTAAACTGGAAGTGGTCAAAGGAGAAGGAAATGGCAGCCCACTCCAGCATTCATGCGGGAGAATCCCATGAACAGAGGAGCCTGAAGGCTACAGTCCATGGGGTCTCAAGAGTCAGACATGACTTAGCGACTAAACCAAACAGCAGATGGCAAGAGTGAACATCAACATTTCAGGAATCAGTGAACTAAAATGGGGAGAATTTAACTCAGATGGCCATTATATCTACTACTGTGGGCAAGAATCCCTTAGAAGAAATGGAGTAGCCACCATAGGCAACAAAAGAGTCCAAAATGCAGTACTTGGGTGCAGTCTCAAAAGTGACAGAATGATCTCTGTCATTTCCAAGGCAAACCATTAAATATCACAGTAAGCCAAGTCTGTGCCCCAACCAGTAATGCTGAAGAAGCTGAAGTTGAATGGTTCTATGAAGACCTACAAAACCTTCTACAATTAATTCTCAAAAAAGATGTCCTTTTCATCATAGGGGACTAGAATGCAAAAGTAGGAAGTCAAGAGATACCTGGAGTAACAGGCAAATTTGGCCTTGGAGTACAAAATGAAGTAGGGCAAAGCTAACAGAGTTTTGTCAAGAGAATGCACTGGTCATAGCAAACATCCTCTTCCAACAACACAAGAGAAGACTCTACACATGGACATCACCAAATGGTCAACACCAAAATCAGACTGATTATATTCTTTGCAGCCAAAGATGGAGAAGCTCCCTGGAGTCAGCAAAAACAAGACCAGGAGTGGATTGTGGCTTTGATCATGAACTCCTTATTGCCAAATTCAGACTAAAATTGAAGAAAGTAGGGAAAACTACTAGACCATTCAGCTATTAAATCAAATCCCTTACAATTATACAGTGGAAGTGACAAATAGATTCAAGGGATTAAATCTGATAGAGTGTCTGAAGAAATATGGATGGAGGTTTGTGATATTGTACAGGAGAAAGGGATTAAGACCATCCCCCCAAAAAAGAAATGCAAAAAGGCAAAATGGTTGTCTGAGGAGGGCTTACAAATAGCTGAGAAAAGAAGAGAAGTGAAAGGCAAGGGAAAAAAGGAAAGATTACACCATACCCATTTGAATGCAGAGTTCCAAAGAATGGCAAGGAGAGATAAGAAAGCCTTCCTCCGTGATCAATGCAAAGAAATAGAGGAAAACAATAGAATAGGAAAGACTAGAGAACTCTTCAAGAAAATTAGAGACATCAAGGGAACATTTCATGTAAAGATAGGCACAATAAAGGATAGATATAATATGGACCTAACAGAAGCAGAAGATATTAAGAAGAGGTGGCAAGAATACACAGAAGAACTATACAAAAAAGATCTTCATTACCCAGATAACCACAATGGTGTGATCACTCACATAGAGCCAGACAAGCTGGAATGTGAAGTCAAGTGGGCCTTAGGAAGCATCGCTATGAACAAAGCTAGTGGAGGTGATGGAATTCCAGTTGAGCTATTTCAAATCCTAAAAGATGATGCTGTCAAAGTGCTGCACTCAATATGCTGGCAAATTTGGAAAACTCAGCAGTGGTCATAGGACTGGAAAAGATCAGTATTCATTCCAATCCCAAAGAAAGGCAATGCTAAAGAATGTTCAAACTACCACACAATTGCAGTCATCTCACACACTAGCAAAGTGAAGTCGCTCAGTCGTGTCCGACTCTTTGCAACCCCATGGACTGTAGCCTACTAGGCTCCTCTGTCTATGGGATTTTCCAGGCAAGAATACTGGAGTGGGTTGCCATTTCTTTCTCAAGGAGATCTTCCCAACCCAGGGATTGAACCTGGGTCTCCCTCATTGTAGGCAGATGCTTTACCATCTGAACCACTAGGGAAGTCCCACTAGCAAAATAATGTTCAAAATTATCCAAGGCCGCTTCAACAGTACATGAACCATGAACCAGGTGTTCAAGCTGGATTTAGGAAAGGCAGAGAAACCAGAGATCAAATTGCCAACACCGATTGGATCATAATAAAAGCAAGAGAATTCCAGAAAAACATCTACTTCTGCTTTATTGACTACACCAAAGCCTTTGACTGTGTAAATCAGAACAAACTGTGAAAAATTCTTAAAGAGATAGGAATACTAGACCACCTGACCTGCCTCCTAAGAAATCTGTATGCAGGTCAAGAAGCAACAGTTAGAACTGGACATGGAACAACAGAGTGGTTCCAAGTTGAGAAAGGAGTAAGACAAGGATATGTATTGTCACCCTGCTTATTTAACTTATATTGAGAGTACATCATGTGAAATGCCAGGCTAGATGAAGCACAAGCTGGAATCAAGATTTCTGGGAGAAATATCAATAACCTCAGATACACAGATGACACCACCCTTATGGCAGAAAGTGAAGAAGAACTAAAGAGCCTCTTGATGAAAGTGAAAGAGGAGAGTGAAAAAGTTGGCTTAAAACTCAACATTCAGAAAACTAAGATCTTGGCATCTGGTCCCATCACTGCAAGGCAAATAGATGGGCAAACAATGGAAACACTGAGAGACTTTATTTTGGGGACTGAAAAATCACTGCAGATGGTGACTACAGCCATGAACTTAAAGACGCTTGCTCCTTGGAAGAAAAGCTATGACCAACCAAGGCAGCATGTTAAAAAGCAGAGTCATTACTTTGCTGACAAAGGTCCATCTAGTCAAAGCTATGGTTTTTCCAGTAGTCATGTATGGATGTGAGAGTTGAACTATAAAACTGAGGGCTGAGGTTTTGATGCTTTTGAACTGTGGTGTTGGAGAAGACTCTTAAGAGTCTTTTGTACTGCAAGGAGATCCAACCAGTCAATCCTAAAGGAAATCAGTCCTGAATATTCATTGGAAGAACTGATGCTGAAGCTGAAACTCCAATACTTTGGCCACCTATTGTGACGAACTGACTCATTGGAAAAGACCGTGATGCTGGGAAAGATTGAAGGTGGGAGGAGAAGGGGATGACAGAGGATGAGATGGTTGGATGGTATCACTGCCTCAGTGGACATGAGTATGAGTGCACTCCAGAAGTTGGTGATGGACAGGGAAGCCTAGCGTGCTGCAGCCCATGGAGTTGCATAGAATCGGACATGACTGAGCGACAAACTTAACTGAACCAGCTCTGAACTAGGCATCAGGTTTTCCTTCTTTTCTTCCATTTGGACCCCCTAGCACTTTCTTCTATTCCTTAAGTATTTTGAGAAAAGATTTAGAAGTTGTAGAATACAAATGTACAGACTCAGAACAAGATCAAGCTGGACCTTCTTTTATCCAGCCAGTGCTTTCAGGATCTCTTCAGCTCTCAGGGCTTTCTCATTTATTCCCTCATCTTCCCTTATCTTTTATAAGCGAATGGAAGTAATTATTCCAACATAACAGACTGAATTTTAATGTGACAGATAAGTTTCAAATCAGCTAGGTTGCCATTCTCTTGTTTTCTTTCTTTCAATGTTTTTCCATTTCCTAAAACTACTGAAAACCACTTACTTCTTTCTCACCATTCTTTATTCTTTAAATAAGAACAGATCATGACCTAAAGGACTACATGGGTGAGATTATTCAGGAATTTTGGAGATGATGATCACTTGACTAGAGCGCCAGAGTGTAGAATAATGAAAGGTGAAACAGAGAAGACAAAACTACTGCACACACATTCATGTGGTTGAACAGGGTAAGTGCTCAAGGATATTTTGGAGGAAAGAAAGCACTCCCCTCCAACCTCCACTCTATAAAATATCCTTATATGTCCACCATCTTGGTAATTTTGACTAATAGATTTGTAAGATTCTTGCAAGAGAAAGAATTTTGATGATTAAAAATGTTGTCATTTAGTCTGTTCATAACAAAGACTCTCCATTACCATCACTATCAGAGTCTTGGGAATAAAATAAGAACATTAGAGCACTTTTTGCCTGTCACCAGTAGCAGACCCAAGAGGCTCTTGTTCCCACAGAGAGACAAGGGCAATTAGACTTATTGTTCACCACCCTTCAAAAAACTCTCAAGTAATTTCCAGTAATAGACTTAAAACCTATTTTCCCTCCTTAGCCATTCAATGTGATAAATTCAAAGACTTCCAGAGCAAGAATGTATAAGAAGCCCTAATTGTTAAAATTGGATTTTTAGCAAAGCTTTTGCATTTTTTCCAAGTGCTCAATAGGATTAAATATTCATCAGCTGAAATTAACAAATGCCTGCAAACCCAGTGCCCTGTGTACTTACTTCATGGCTTCCCAAACATTTGCACTGCTAACAAACTACTTATTGGAGGAATGTTGGGGGATTCAGAGTATCTAATATTCAGCCCTACTGGCTCAGTGGTAAAAAATCCACCTTCAGTACAGGAGACCAGGATTCGATCCATGAGTCAGGAAGATCCCCCAGAGAAGGAAATAGCAACGCATTCCAGTATTCTTGTCTGGGAAATTCCATGGACAGGAGAGCCTGTGGGCTACACTCCATGGGGTTGCAAAAGAGTTGAAAATGACTGAGTGAATAAACAACAATATTCAGTAGCATTAACAAAATTTTCAGAAGCACACATAAAGACTGGGCACACAATCCTGCACACTGGGATGTGAAAGATTATTAAAAAAAGAGAGAGACTGATTTCCTTGGTTCCTTCTGCTATCCTAGATCCAACCTAAGGTCACTGTCTACTTCTAATTTCCAGTAGAATCAGAGAAAGCAGCAAAGCTCAGACCTGGGATCACCAGAACAAGCATCAGCTGAAAAATTATTAGTAAGCAGATGTAACATCTAGTAGTATCCACAAGACTGGAATTAACAACAAATGAAGTGAATCAACAATATAGATACAAAGTCCTAGGATACACTGCTGCCCTGGGAGATTTTTATTGTTATCATCCAAAAAACTTCATTATAAAATGCCCATTTTTCATAATAACTTAATTTCAGTTTGAAAATATTTATGTGGGTAAATACAAGCATTTCCCTCTAACAATGGCTTATATTCTAATAATTAGTTAATAAACCATATAAATCAAGGCCAACATTCAGGTCATAAATAAAGTCACATATAAATTGAGTAGTAGTTTTCTGAAACAACTGGTAAATTTTCATCCAGCATTGAATATTTATGAACACTTTAACTGATAGTGGATCTTCTTATCACAACTTAACTCTAAAAATAAATCTCTTTTTAAAAAAATCTTTCAAAAGTAGAAAGCATTTTTAAAATATCTGGTATGATTTGTTCCTTTTATGATTCTGAGCAACTGTTATGAATATTCTCTTTGTAATATGCTGATAATTTTTAAGATGGTGTGGGACATGGGATTCGATAGGCACTGCTCACTGTTTTTGTTCATTTATCAAGTCTTTTGAAGTTGAGTGAAACAAAGGCAGCTACGAAATTTCCATAGCAGAATTCCATAACTTTCAAACAAAATTATTTAGTAAATTAAAGCCAGGGTTACCCTTCTGACAGTCTTATCCTCCAAAAATGCATTTTTTGTTGTTTTCAGTGACTTGTGCAGACTTCCCCTTAAAAAAAAATTGATTATAATGCCTGTAAAATTATCTGAAAATCAGAAGTACATGAAGAGATTACTGCTGCTGCTAAGTCAATTCAGTCGTGTCCGACTCTGTGCGACCCCACAGACAGCAGCCCAGCAGGCTCCTCTGTCCCTGGGGTTCTCCAGACAAGAACACTGGAGCGGGTTGCCATTTTCTTCTCCAGTGCATGCATGCATGCTAAGTCGCTTCAGTCGTGTCCGACTGTGTGACCCTATGGTCAGCAGCCCACCAGGCTCCCCTGTCCACGGAATTCTTTAGGCAAGAATACTGCCGTGGGTTGCCATTTCCTTCTCCAAAAGAGATTACTAAGTGTTCTCAAATTCAGTACTGGGCTAGACTTTCTATTGACTGAGCCATATAAAAAATTTTAGAGGAAGAGGTTAACTTGTGGACTTGTGTCCTGTAGAGATGTGAAGTATAGAGTATCATTCCCCACAGCTGCCAAAAATGGCCACATTAATCCCTGAAACCTGTGGATGTATTATCTTACCTAGTAAAAGGGATTTTGCAGATGTAACTAAATTAAGAGATGAAAAGATAAGCCCAGTTTGTCTAGGCGGGCCCAGTGTTCAGGCTAATGTCTTGATCTTTCAGAAGTTTTGCATAACGTTGTATTGAATAAAACCTAGGCAAATAAAATACTGATGTGTATATTTAACATTTCAATATATATCTGAAGTCTTTACTGAGTACATTTCAGATGCTTTGAATTTTAACTTTCAATGAACATTTTATATTTATATTTTACATTTATATCCAGAACTTCAGAGGGTTTGGAAGCAGAACTGTGCTTTGTGGGGAGTTGTAGCCAGAGAAGCAGTGGTTATACAGTTTTCTTGCCAATGAATAGATAGATGTCTTATGATTCACTTGACATTAGCATAGTACATCTGCATTCTTGAAGGAAATCCAATCATAAGTGACTTTCTGAATTTGACTCTATGTCTCCTAAGTCAAGGATATATTTACACAGATCTCACCGATTTCAGTTGTAGTATTTAAAAAAGAAATGAAGTAAAAATTCCCAAGGTCATTTTCAGATCTAAGTCTCCATACATCACTTTTATTTGGTCCAGGCAACAAGAAAGTAGTCAGCGAGTTTAAAGTTTGCTTTCACCATTTAGGTCACTTAATAAATATTCACTGAGTACCAGCTGTGTGTCTGACACTGTTCTAGGCACAAAGGTTACGGCGAAATAACCAAAGGGCTTTACCATTACGGAGCGTAACTGCTAGTGGAGTAAAATAAACACATAAGTCAATATAACTAGGATGTCAAGTTGCACAATCATTATAAAAATATTTAGCTGGATAAGGAGGAAATAAGAATCTACTCCAATATCTCAAACATCTCTTCTATTAGAATTATTTTTAGTTATAGTATTTCAAATTTTACATTTGTTATATCCTGAGCTTATTTTTATTATTATTATTCTTTACAATTATACCAGTTCTTTGGTTTTACATCTATTTTTAAATGGAGTTTCCACTTGAATTATTCTGAATTATTTACTAGTTCAACACCTTCAGAGGATATTAAGTATATAATATACTAAGTATATTAAGTCAATGCTAAGAGACTTCAGTCAAAAAATGCCACCATTTTTAGTGCTCTTGACAATGTAGATGAAGAGACAAACACTAATGGTATAGTAAATAAAATCTGAAGCATGAATTTAGCAATGCAAACATTGTTTCTATGTTAGCATTTCCAATGGATCTTGTTCTATGAGGCCAAAAACTGTTAGCTCACAGTAATTCTTCCTTCTCTGAGAACAGTTCCTGGCAAGAAGGGCTGGATCACTAATAGCTCTGCCTTGCTACATCACCCTACATTCAGCTTACTTCATCTGAAAGGTCCAGCAGTGGACCCCTTTTGTGAACTGAACCAGTCATATTCTTTTTTCTTTCTCAGGACTATGATATTCATAATAAAGGGACCCAGAAGCAGAACAGTGTTAGAACTGAGTCATTTTAAATGACAATTGTTCAGATATGGTCTATAAGGTAATGTACTTCCTGATTCTTCATTATCCGTTTCTTTTGTGGTTCTGAGATAGCCTAATATTATTCAAAAAACTTCACTTTCTAATTTAAACTAGTGAGAATCCTTTATATTGCTTGATGTTGCCACAGATAACATCATACTAAATGATGAAAGATTGAAAGCTTTCTCTCTTAGATCAGGAATAAGACAAGAATGCTCACTTTTGCCACTACTATTCAACATCTCTGAAGTCCTAGATAGAGCAATTTGGCAAGAAAAAGAAATAAAATGTGCCCATATTGAAATAGAAGAAGTAAAATCATCTCTATTCACAGATGTCCTGTTTCTACATGTAGGACATCACAAAGAATCAACC
This sequence comes from Cervus canadensis, assembly GCF_019320065.1. Lineage (NCBI taxonomy): Eukaryota > Metazoa > Chordata > Mammalia > Artiodactyla > Cervidae > Cervus > Cervus canadensis. Next base: position 86,092,620 of record NC_057392.1, read on the forward strand.
ATAAAAGAAATTATTAGAGCTAATAAAGAAATTCAACAAAGGGGTGGGGCAGAAGATAAACTCACAAACCTCAGCTGTGCTTCTTATACACTTCTAGCCATGGGCCGTCCAGTAGGGTAGTCACCACCCACTTGTAGTAACTGAGAACTTAAGTGTGGCTAATTTAAATTATGTGTTGTTAGTGTAAAATATACCCCAGATTTCAAAGACAAAATGGAAAAAAAATCCCAATAATTTTTATATTGATTCTGAACTGAAATGCTAATATGTTGTATATGTTGGGTTATACAAAGTATGTTATAAAATTAATTTTATCTATCTTTTTTTACCTTTTTAATGTGGCTACTAGAAAACTTAAAATTACTTATAAGGCCCAGGCTCACATTATCTTTCTATTAAACAACACTGCCTCTATACTCTGTGGAAGGATATAATCCCATTAAAAAGAAAATTGGACAACTCTCACTGAGTCCTAAAACTTCCTCAGTATGGCTTTTAAATGATTACAAATGTAACATGCTGGAAAATGTAGCCAAGCTGAATATGCATACTGAATTCAGAACTCTCTACTCAGCCTCCTCTCATTCTGGAACTGTCAATGTGGGGACAACTGTCCTTCCTGCCTTAGCCCTTCTTTCCCTAAGGCTGCACTTAGCATTTTAATCCTTGGGCTAAAGTCTTTTTGCTACTACTAATAAAAATGACATAACTCCATGAGTGATTTATGTAGTTATCATGAACCCTTTGAGAACTTTCCCAAGATACAAGGAATAAGTTTCTCTCCTTTTATGATATGTTTAGGTCAAAAAGGAAAATCACAAGGTTTCTGAAAAATCAGGGACCACCTATCTTAGAATGCACATTATAAGCTATCTCATTTTTACATAGATTCCCAAATACAGTGCCACCAACAAATTGATATCCCCTCCATGTAGGTAGATTAAAATACTTAAGAGACCTTTAAATGGTCTTAGGTGTTCCATTGGGAATTACATTGACTCCATTCCAAAAACAATTCCCCTTTCACTCTTTATGTAAGAAGCTAGCTTTCCTTTCATCATGGCACCCATCATTATCTGACGTTATAACCTGTATTTATTTACTTCCTTTTTGTCAGACTCACACTGTAGAATACAAGTTACTGAAGGGCAGGGACTTTGCTTTATTCACTGCTGTGTTCATTGTTGTATTCCTCCATCAGTAACTGATGCACATCTATTTCTCAATAAACAAAGGCTGTTATTGAAAGAATGAACAGTACTTTTATGGAAACCACTATGATTCTTATATTCCAAATTCACTACTCTAATGTGGTGGGTGGCTACTCTTATGTTGTAGAACCCACTGTATTTATAAGAAAAGTTGCCATTCAGAGACAAAATTAAATGTCTGTATTCTGCTGATTTTCCATGTTCTCTTTCTGATGGAATGAAAATGAAACTCACAGTAAAACAAAAATAACAACAAATTGTCTCTGGGCATTGGACACAAAGAAAAGGAGTACAGTAGCAAGAAAAATGAAACTCTATTAAATTAGCTAAGAAATTTCAGTTCAGTTCACTTAGTTGTGTCCGACTCTTTGTGACCCCATGGACTGCAGCACGCCAGGCCTCCCTGTCAATCACCAACACCCGGAGTCCACCCAAACTCATGTCCATCGAGTTGGTGATGCCATCCAGCCATCTCATCCTCTGTCATCCCCTTCTCCTCCTGCCCCCAATCCCTCCCAGCATCAGGGTCTTTTCCAATGAGTCAGTTCTTCACATCAGGTGGCCAAAGTACTGGAGTTTCAGCTTCAACATCAGTCCTTCCAATGAATACCCAGGACTGATCTCCTTTAGAATGGACTGGTTGGATCTCCTTGCAGTCCAAGGAACTCTCAAGAGTCTTTTACAACACCACAGTTCAAGAGCATCAATTCTTCTGCGCTCAGCTTTCTTCACAGTCCAACTCTCACATCCATACATGACCACTAGAAAAACCATACCCTTGAGTAGATGGACCTTTGTTGGCAAAGTAATGTCTCTGCTTTTTAATATGCTATCTAGGTTGGTCACAACTTTCCTTCCAAGGAGCAAGTGTCTTTTAATTTCATGGCCGCAGTCACCATCAGCAGTGATCTTGGAGCCCAGAAAAATAAAGTCTGACACTGTTTCCACCATTTCCCCATCTATTTGCCATGAAATGATGGGATCAGATGTTTAAAACATGATCTTAGTTTTCTGAATGTTGAGCTTTAAGCCAACTTTTTCACCCTCCTCTTTGACTTTCATCAAGAGGCTCTTTAGTTCTTCTTCACTTTCTGCCATAAGGGTGGTGTCATCTGCATATCTGAGGTTATTGATATTTCTCCCAGCAATCTTGATTTCAGCTTGTGCTTCTTCCAGCCCAGCGTTTCTCATGATGTACTCTGCATATCAGTTAAATAAGCAGGGTGACAATATACAGCCTTGACGTACTCCTTTTCCTATTTGGAACCAGTCTGTTGTTCCATGTCCAGTTCTAACTGTTGCTTCTTGACCTGCATACCGATTCCTCAAGAGGCAGGTCAGGTGGTCTGGCATTCCCATCTCTTTAAGAACTTTCCACAGCTTATTGTGATCCGCACAGTCAAACGCTTTGGCATAGTAAATAAAGCAGAAATAGATGTTTTTCTGGAACTCTCTTGCTTTTTCAATGATTCAGCGGATGTTGGCAATTTGATCTCTGGTTCCTCTGCCTTTTCTAAAACCAGCTTGATCATATAGAAGTTCTCGGTTCACGTATTGCTGAAGCCTGGCTTGGAGAATTTTGAGAATTTTTTGCTAGTGTGTGAGATGACTGCAATTGTGGATAGTTTGAGCATTCTTTGGGATTGCCTTTCTTTGGGATTGGAATGAAAACTGACCTTTTCAGTCCTGTGACCACTGCTGAGTTTTCCAAATTTGCCAGCATATTGAGTGCAGCACTTTGACAGCATCATCTTTTAGGATTTGAAATGGCTCAACTGGAATTCCATCACCTCCACTAGCTTTGTTCATAGTGATGCTTCCTAAGGCCCACTTGACTTCACATTCCAGGTTGTCTGGCTCTATGTGAGTGATCACACCATCATGGTCATCTGGATCATGAAGATCTTTTTTGTATAGTTCTTCTGTGTATTCTTGCCACCTCTTCTTAATATCTTCTGCTTCTGTTCGGTCCGTATCACTTCTGTCCTTTATTGTGCCTATCTTTACATGAAATGTTCCTGTGGTGTCTGTCTCCAATTTTCTTGACAAGATCTCTAGTCTTTCCCATCTATTATTTTCCTCTATTCCTTTGCACTGATCATGGAGGAAGGCTTTCTTATCTCTCCTTTGGAATTCTGCATTCAAAGTCTGCATTCAATGGGTATATCTTTCCTTTTCTGCTTTTTCACTTCTCTTCCTTTCACAGCTATTTGTAAGGCCTCCTCAGACAGCCATTTTGCTTTCTTTGCCTTTCTTTTTCTCGGGAATGGTCTTGATCCCTGTCTCCTGTACGATGTCACAAACCTCCATCCATAGTTCATCTGGCACTCTATCAGATCTAGTCCCTTAAATCTGTGTCTCACTTCCACTGCGTGATCATAAGGGATTTGACTTAGGTCATACCTGAATGCTCTAGTGGTTTTCCCTACTTTCTTCAATTTAAGTCTGAATTTGGCAATAAGGAGTTCATGATCTGAGCCACAGTCAGCTCCTGGTCTTGTTTTTGCTGACTGTATAGAGCTTTTCCATCTTTGCCTGCAAAGAATATAATCAATCTGATTTCAGGGTTGACCATCTGGTGATGTCCATGTGTAGAGTCTTCTCTTGTGTTGTTGGAAGAGGGTGTTTGCTATGACCAGTGCGTTCTCTTGGCAAAATTCTATTAGCCCTTGTCCTGTTTCATTCTATACTCCAAGGCCAAATTTGTCTGCTACTCCAGGTGTTTCTTGACTTCCTACTTTTGCATTCCAGTCCCCTATAATGAAAAGGACATCTTTCATGGGTGTTAGTTCTAAAAGGTCTTAGAGGTCTTCATAGAACCTTTCAACTTCAGCTTCTGCAGCATTACTAGTCAGGGCATAAACCTAGATTACCATGATACTGAACGATTTACCTTGGAAATGAACAGATTCATTCTGTCATTTTTGAGACTGCATCTGAGTACTGCATTTTGGACTCTTCTGTTGACTATGATGGCTACTCCATTTCTTCTAAGGGATTGTCCATAGTAGTAGATACAATGGTCATCTGAGTTAAATTCACCCATTCTGGTCCATTTTAGTTCACTGATTGCTAAAATGCCAACGTTCACTCTTGCCATCTCCTGGTTGACCACTTCCAATTTGCCTTGATTCATGGACCTAACATTCCAGGCTCCTATGCAATACTGCTCTATAGCATCGGACCTTGCTTCTATCACCAGTCACATCCACAACTGGGTATTGTTTTTGCTTTGGCTCCATCTCTTCATTCTTTCTGGAGTTCTTTCTCCACTGATCTCCTGTAGCTATTGGGCACCTGCTGACCTGGGGAGTTCACATTTCAGTATCCTATCATTTTTCCTTTTCATACTGTTCATGGGATTCTCAAGGCAAGAATACCGAAGTGGTTTGCCATTCCCTTCTCCAGTGGACCACATTTTGTCAGAACTCTCCACCATGACCCGTCTGTCTTGGGTGGCCCCACACAGCATGGCTTAGTTTCATTGAGTTAGACAAGGCTGTGGTCCATGTGATTAGATTGGTTAGTTTTCTGTGATTTCAGTCTGTCTGCCCTCTGATGCCCTCTCTCGGCACCTACTGTTTTACTGGGGTTTCTTTGACCTTGCACGTGGGGTATCTCCTCACGGCCACTGCTTCTAACCTTGGACACAGGGTGTCTCCTCACGGCCACTGCTTCTAACCTTGGACACGGGGTGTCTCCTCACGGCCACTGCTTCTAACCTTGGACACGGGGTGTCTCCTCACGGCCACTGCTTCTAACCTTGGACACGGGGTGTCTCCTCTCGGCCACTGCTTCTAACCTTGGACACGGGGTGTCTCCTCACGGCCACTGCTTCTAACCTTGGACACGGGGTGTCTCCTCACGGCCACTGCTTCTAACCTTGGACACGGGGTGTCTCCTCACGGCCACTGCTTCTAACCTTGGACACGGGGTGTCTCCTTTCGGCCACTGCTTCTAACCTTGGACACGGGGTGTCTCCTCACGGCCACTGCTTCTAACCTTGGACACGGGGTGTCTCCTCATGGCCACTGCTTCTAACCTTGGACACAGGGTGTCTCCTTTCGGCCGCTCGCTGCTCCAGTGCTGCGCAGTCGCCGCTCGCCACTCACCAAAAAAGCCCATGTTCAAATAAAAATCAGTTTAGATATTTTCTTTTCCCTTATCTTTGTCTTGGTCTTGCTTTTCAACAAAGTCTCAAAAGGATTTAGTTATACCATTTTAAAGTTTATCTCCTCATCCTTGGCCTTCTCTAAGCAAAATGTTAAGTATTGTGATGGCCAAAAAATTTGTTCAGGTTTTTCAGAAAAACCCAGATTAACTTTTTGACCACCCTGATACCTAAAAGTATTTACATTCATTATTTAACCCATTCTCTTAAAGCCATGAGCCATTACTATCATCAAAAGATGACCATGTATGTCATCACAGGTACTGACTTGCGGTAAAGTGGTATAGAGCAGACTCCTTACCATATTTTAGTGGCTGTGAGCTAAAGAGGAGATGAATTGGCTGCTGACCATCATAACTCCTTGACTTAGAACCTTTAAGATTATGTCAGAAATTTGAGGTGAGATACAAAATTGCTCTAATAGGTCTTCTCTGACTTTCTTCCTTTGTTTCTCTTGCCTTAAGATAACAACTTTTATTCCCTTATCCAGATTGCTTCCCATATTACACCCCACGTAATAATTGTGTTTCTGGAAAATTACTCTGCGAGATAGTTTTCCTTCTACCTGTGATAGGTGGTTTAAGTTCCCACAAAGGAAATAAATACTAATTTTTGTTTGGTTTCACTTATAAATTATTAGAGAACAGTGTTTCTAAAGAGAATTGAGATTTCACCCTCTGTTCAAGTGTATTAGTTTATATTTCTTTAGCACTTTATACTTTTCAAAAATACCTTCATTCACTCATGAATATTTTTATAAATAATGTATAGATTCTGGGAGCATACAATGTATAACACAGATGGTTTGAAGAGGTTAAGCTCACAGCCTGAAGATCAGTAATAATAGTAATAACTAGCCCATAAGGGAAATTCTAAAAGGCTGAGCTAAGGCAGAGATGGTCAGAATAAGGAGCATGTAAGCAGGACAGTGACTTAAGCATAAGTTGGACAGGTGAAAGAGAGGATGTAGTTGAGATGACCCCAGGGTTTCCAGCTTGGTTAATGGATGAATGGTAGTTTCATCCACTAAGGTGACAAGGGAAAGGCAACGGAAGGTGCTCGATCCCTTTTCACTTTACAGACATCCTGGGATATCTTATCTACAATCACGGACTCATTTACCATCAACATAATAACGATTTCAAAACCTGCATCTCTTGCCCACATGTGTACTTCAGGCTTTTGACACATATGAGGCTGCCAGGGGGACAGCTCCATTTAGATGTTTCACAGGCACCATGAATTCAATATTTCCAAATAAACTCATCATCTTCTTCTCCCAAAGCTATTCCTACTCCTAAATCCCAATTGCAGAGATTCCTCTATTATTTAATGAGAAACTAAAAATCTATTATTACTTCTTCCCATTCATCCTCCACCTCCAATTCACCATCAAATCATGGTGATTCTATCTACTATATCTTTTGAAGGCTTCCATTTTTCTCCATACTTCTGCTACCATAGTTTATTTAAATCATGTTATTATTTGAGAATTATGCAACAACCTAATTTCTCTTCCTTCCAGGATTGCCCTAATCCATTTTGACATGCCCTCCAGCCTTGACAAATTTGTTCATAATTATGTTTCTAAAATACAACCTTCCTTATTTAAACTTTTGCAGGACTCTCCATTGATTCCAGGGTAAATCTGATCTCCTTAACATGGCCTATTCACTTTTATAACAAGTGGCCCTGGTTTACCTCTCCAGTCTTTTTTCTCAGTACTGATCTTTTCCCAACTAAGCCACTTTCATCATTCATCACTGTTATGACTCTTTGCATTGCAGTCACAATGAATATATTGTTAGATAAGGTCTAAAAAGTGCTTGTGAATTCGGTGATTAGTACCTTATTAAGAGAAATTTTAGGTGCTTAATGGTGGTAACAAGCAAACTACAGAGGTCTGAAATCTAAGACATCAGAAATAATAACAAAGCAATAACAGAAAAAGCAGACAACTCATGAAGCTCATCAAGTATTGATCAAGTATCAAGTACCAAACACATGACAAGGTAGATGGGCTTATGACCTCAAATTGATGCTTGAAATTTACAGAAGAGTTAGCTAGGAGACACTGTCAGAACATCCCGATCCAAACCTGATCAAATAGTATCACAAAAGTAAAGAGTTGGAAGAAAAACTTCTGTTGGTAAGGTGAGATGATATCAAGAAACCTTGTAATATTAGAGCATAGAATAAGAGGACAGAAAATAATAAGAGACTCATAGACATGAAAGTATCAGATCATAGAGGGTCTTGTTTGTCATGTCATGTCCTTAGAACTTACTTTTTAGCAGATAAAAAAAATCAGTGAAAATTTAAATAAGAATAGCAATGAGACCCGTTTTCATTTCTGATTGGTCATTCTAACTACAGTATGAAGAAGAGCTTTCTGAGGAGCAAGACTGGAGGCCAGGGAGAAGACTGGCCATGAAGGAAAGCAGAATAACACCAACAGAGAAATGGAGACAAAATCAAGACTTTTATTAAATCCCTACAACCAACTGGTAGCTTAGGTAGGGTGGGCATTGTTATTACACTTTTACAAGTCAGGAGGCAGAAAAGGAGCATCAAGGTGATTCAACTCTGTGGGAGAAGGCGAGGGTGGGATATTCAGAGAAAACAGCATTGAAACAGGTTTCTGGAAAATTTGGAAACAAAACAAATTCTTCACTTAGGGGACTAGTGTTCTTAGAGATGGAAAACTTGGACTTCAACTACAAAAGCTTTATAATCAATTTCAGCCCACCAGGTGATCGAGGTATCAATGTAAACTTGTGTGTGCTTGCTCATCTATTCAATGGATAGATACAGAAAGAAATATAGATGTGTGCATACATACATTTATTTCTAAGCTTTATCCATTGAGAGGGCCTAGGAACAATGACATACACCTGCCACTCAGATCCTGGTTTTTAAACACCATTCTCCAAAAAAGAAACCAGAGCTCTTTAAAAAATGGGTTGATTCTAAGATTGAAGCAGGAAAAACGAAAAATGAACCTGAAGTATTTTGTGGTTTCAGGAAGTAAAAAGTGCTTAAAAAGGAAAGGAATGAGAGCATATTAAAAAGACACATAAATTAACCTGAAAAAGCTCCCAATGATCAAAGCTAGAATGACATGATCAATAAAATAAATAGCAATGATTTTAGATAACTTATAGCATAAACATATACTCACGAAGCTATAGTGATAAATATAAACAACGGAATAAATAAATAAAGCCACTGTTCCATAAAGAAGAATTCTAATTAATAAATGCAGAGGAGTAATACAAAATGATCTGAAACCAACATAGGGATCAGTTCAGTTCAGTTCAGTCGCTCAGTCATGTCCGACTCTTTGCAAACCCATGGACTGCAGCACGCCAGGCTTCCTTGTCCATCACCAACTCCCGGAGTCCACCCAAACCCATGTCCATTGAGTCAACGATGACATCCAACCATCTCATCCTCTGTCATCCCCTTCTCCTCTGGCCCTCAATCTTTCCCAGCATCAGGGTCTTTTGAAATGAGTCAGTTCTTTGCATCAGGTGGCCAAAGTACTGGAGTTTCAGCTTCAAAATCAGTCCTTCCAATGAACACCCAGGACTGATCTCCTTTAGGATGGACTGGTTGGATCTCCTTGCAGTCCAAGGGACTCTCAAGAGTCTTCTTCAATACCACAGCTCAAAAGCATCAATTCTTTGGTGATCAGCTTTCTTTATAGTCCAACTCTCACATCCATACATGACCACTGGAAAAACCATACCCTTGACCAGATGGACCTTTGTTGGCAAAGTAATGTCTGCTTTTTAATATGCTGTCTAGGTTGGTTATAACTTTCCTTCCAAGGAGTAAGCGTCTTTTTATTTCATGGCTGCAGTCACCATCTGCAGTGATTTTGGAGCACAAAAAAATAAAAGTCTGCCACTGTTTCTCCATCTGTTTGCCATGATGGGACCAGATGCCATGACCTTAGTTTTCTAAATGTTGAGCTTTAAGCTAACTTTTTCACTTTCCTCTTTCACAACACAGGGATAAGATGATAATTGTTTCAAGAAATGTCTACCAATGGATGCTAAAATTAATAGAGGAAAGTTTCAGGAGAAATAGGATATTTATAGAGTCTCAAGGTGTCCCTCCCCCTAAGACATTTATTGTTATAAAGGGGAAAGCAGTAACTTTACGTTGGAGAAACTTGACAGATACCACCTTAACTAAGTAAACAAAGTCAGTATCATCAATAAGACACAATGGCATTACGCCATCCTTGATGTGATTCACTGAGAAGGGCAAAATAGCACTTCAGTGGTGTTCTTGCCAAGAATACATTAATCAAATCATGAGAAACATGACACAAACCCAAATTGAGGGATATCCTACAGAATAACCGATCAGTACTTTCTGTAATATCAAGATGATGAAAAACAGGAAAGACTGCAGAACTGGCAAAGATTGGAGGAAAGTGACAAAACCGAATCAGTATATGCACTGTGGGATGTGGGTCTGGATTACAGAACAGAAAAAGGATGTTGGCAAGAAAAACTGGTGCAAAACTGAAGTCTATAGTTTACTTAATAGTAATCAGCTTCCTGGTTTCAACTAATGTACTATGGTTATGTAAGATGTTAACATGGGTGAGAGGAACTTTCTGATCCATTTTTTGCAACTTTTTTTTTAGGTATAAAATTATTTCAAAATTAAATGTTATTTTAAAAAGTGATGGCAGAAGTATAATATTTTTCATAAAATTTCTAGACTACACTAAAATGTACCCAATAAGCATAAACTTTCCTAAATAATCACCCAAATATCAAATTAAATTTTTTCATCTGTCCATCTTCCCCTCCATTAGCATGTCAATTCCTCTAACTAGGAGGCTGGCTCATTGCTGGCATATAATTTAAATTAGCTTTATAGAGCTGTAACAATCTGAGAAGGTATGTCAGAAGCCCTGCAATGAGGACAGGAGCTGTTACAAATCAGGCTTTTTATAGACAGGAATCTGGATTCAAAAGACAAACAAGCACGTTTTTAAACCATTAGAAAAGTCCAATGACCAAAGACTAGAGCATCTGAATACCAGTTTGAAAACTAGTCCTTCCACTTGTAGATGTGTAAAGGGAATAATTTGCAGCTTCTGGCCCCTTAGTGGTTAACTGGAGAGACAGCAAACACTGACCTCATAGGATTGCTGTAAGAATTTCATTATACATATACTGTAAAAATCACAACCTGATTGTACCAATTAGACGTTATTGAAAAATGTAAAGATGATACTTAAAATGCTCTTTGGAATAAAGATCTGAATGAAAAGTAGTGCATTTTGAATTCTGTTGCTCTCCCTGAAGTTGAGGGAACATTTGGGGAAGCAGAAGTGCTGCTGGCTCCTCTGACTTGCACTGAGTTCACAGTCATATTTATCTGGCAGCTAATGAAAACAACTGCTAGGATTTAGAAGCCTCCTACTTAAAAGGATCATGATAGATTGCTCAAACGAAATTTAAATGTTGTTAATAAATGTCTGAAGTTAACTTGAAGATGGTAATTAATTATAGAGAGTCTCTGGAACTACCCCATATTACATTTATCATCACTGCATCTCTGAAACAGCATAATGATGCTGACAGATTAGCTTCATTACCCGGACAAATCCCAAGAAGTCTCTTAGAGAGTCTCCCATCAAGGAGGTTTGCTAGGTTTGCTCCAATTCCCTTTCCTTAAAAAACCTATCCACCTATTGACAACTGACACAGGAGTAGTGATAACTTATTAGATGCTATGCCTTTGTTTTAAAAGGGGAACCATTCATTTATTTTCACCTAATATAAATATCAGCAAAGATGATGATGCTTACAGTAGGAAGAGGCAATTTGTAAATGAGTTTGCTCATCAGAGAATACATGTAAAGTTAGTAGGGAAGGGAAACTAAAATTCTTCGCAAAACAGCATTTGAGATGTGGATTGATGAAGGAGAATGCAGAGTAGGAGCATCTGACTCTACGTGACCCCGTGAACCACAGCTCTCCAGGCTCCCCTGTCTATGGAATTGTCCAGGCAAGAAAACTGGAAAGGATAGGCATTGTCTTCTCCAGGGGATCTTCCCAACCCAGGGATCGAAACCACATTTCCTGCACTGCAGGCAGATTCGTTACAGTTTGAGCCACCAGTGAAGCCCAATATAAATATCAAAACCCTTTTATCTCCGGCACATAAGTGACGTGTGCATCATTTAGATTTGAGCTCCCTCAAAAAAATCTCCCAGTTCTACTCTTTTGTCTCTAGCCACTCTTTTTAGTCTTCATTTTGCATTCTGTCTTATCAGCCCGAATTTCAAATGTTATTTTGCTAAGAATTTCAGATTCTCTTCCCTCCTAACTCTACACATACTCTAATGAACAGACTTATCTACAATTTGCCTCTGCCTACTGTAAACATCATCATCTTTGTTTGAATTATCATAACAGCCTCCTAACTATTTGCTATACTTCCAGTTTCTTTGCAATCCATTCTCTGCATGGTAGCCAAAAGTGATCTTTCTAAAATGCCAACCTAATCATGGCAATCTTTTGATTAAGTCCTTAAGAGTTCCCCACTGCCCTCAAGATGAAGCACAAACTCTCAGTTGCAGCTTCAAGACCCGGCTTCTGTTAAACTCTTCAGTTCCAGATCTTAACTACTCCATCTGTTACCAGTGCATTCTGCAATCTTGCATACTTTTCTGTTCTATGTATTCCTACTTGGAAATTTCCATTGTATCCATGGTGCCTAACACTATTCTAGGCACATAAATGTTCAATAAATAATTATTAAATAAATCAATGGGTGAGTAAATGAAAATGACCATCTTTATAAACAAGGGAAGCCACTGTAAAAATTAACTACTTAAACTTAAAAAATCGACAATTAGACAATATAATTTTACAATTGTAAAGAAAGGGGAATAAATGGTAAAATGATCATCCTAATGTTATAGGTTTAAAACTATAAAAAGTAGCAATATATTCTTACTAAAAGTCTATTACTAAGAGAATGTGCAATTTTATTCCTTGTAAAACAAACTCAAATGGTTTCAGGATAACTTATTTTGGCACATAAAATATAAAATGTGTGTGGTATGGACATTTATATAACTGCATAGTTGAACAAAACCACTGCCTATTCTGCTTTATAGAGAAAAATTATTTTGCTTGTTTCATAAGAAATTTAAAAGAGTTGCTGCCTCAAGAGATGAAAAATAGCCTCTTGAAGGAATACTAAGAACTGCTTGCTCTATTATACTATATTTCTATGGAAATATGAGCAGATCCCATCAGCATTTCATGAATCTGTGTGGACATGTGAGAGCTTTCATTTGTTTCCCAGGGAAGTTTCATATTACAAAAAAGCCACTGCCTAAGTCAGCGAACTGCCAATTACAGTTAACTGCCCTCTATTTTCCTCCTCAGAGACAGGCAGCAGGCATTCAAATTCTTATCCAATGACCCTCTCATTTTAACTCATTCTAAACTAATGACTTTTAAGATTTAATTTTAATATCATAATGAGAGGAAAAAATATAAGAAAAAGTTTGCAATTGAATACATAATCTCAGCCCTATTTGGAATATGGCATAGGAAATTCCATTCCTATTATAATTGCCCATTATTTATTGATTGATAAGCATTCATACTCAAGTCACTGAAGATATCACATTCATAATTTCTCAATCATTATCACTTTAATTTTTAACAGATAAGCCCTCAGGTTCCTATCCTACCTGTGTGAATTATTTTAATGCAAAGCTACAACTTCAAACAACATGATGTTATATAAATGACATATACAACATGGACAGAAAGCAAGTCAGCTGTAAGGTAAGAAGACATCCAATTTACAAGTCCCCTCCAGTAACTGTCCTAGGTTCTATGTATGTACATCAAGATAGACACTAGCTCTGTTACAGATTGGTTTGCTAAAAAGTATTCCAGAAAGTTCTGCAGTATAACACTTCTCTCATTTTATGACTTCTGATCTCAAATTATTTTTTCCTACGTAAACTCCTGATACAATATGAATTGCCATCAGACAATACTTTTTCATGTTGCTGCTTAAAAGTTTAAGCCCATCATGCTACTACATTTGAGTTTACTTGTTGAAATGTAACTGATTTCAATGGAAAAATGTGAACCAAGAGTACATGGATCATGACCACAGCTACAATGGTTAGATCATTTATATATTAATATCATCTTGTGTTTATTCTAAACAAAGCACTAAAAGAGAAAACTGACAAATATGGTAGTCTCAGTAAAGTGATAAAGAGTAAAAAGTTATGTAATATGAGGAATTTTAAACTATTTGAATGTAAGCTCCATGATGACATGGGCTATATTCTTCACGATAGTGTACTATCTAGAATGTTACTTGACACATACCAAGTGCTCAACAAATACATGTTGATTAAGTTAACAAAGGAACATGAATGAAGATCTGGGAAATATAACTTAACTTACAAAAACCACTTCAAAGATTTAAAAGCTATGAGGTTAAAAGCTATGAGGCATGCCAGGCCTCCCTGTCCATCACCAACTCCCAGAGTACACACAAACCCATGTCCATTGAGTCAGTGATGCCATACAACCATCTCATCCTCTGTTGTCCCCTTCTCCTCTGGCCCTCAATCTTTCCCAGCATCAGGGTCTTTTCAAATGAGTCAATTCTTTGCATCAGGTGGCCAAAGTATTGGAGTTTCAGCTTCAACATCAGTCCTTCCAATGAACACCCAGGACTGATCTCCTTTAGGATTGACTGGTTCGATCTCCTTGCAGTCCAAGGGACTCTCAAGAGTCTTCTCCAACACCACAGTTCAAAAGCATCAATTCTTTGGCACTCAGCTTTCTTCACAGTCCAACTCTCACATCCATACATGACCACTGGAAAAACCATACCCTTGACCAGATGGACCTTTGTTGGCAAAGTAATGTCTCTGCTTTTTGACATGCTGTCTAGGTTGGTCATAACTTTTCTTCAAAAGAGTAACTGTCTTTTAATTTCATGGCTGCAGTCACCATCTGCAGTGATTTTGGAGCCCAGAAAAATAAAGTCAGCCACTGTTTCCACTGTTTCCCCATCTATCTGCCATGAAGTGATGAGACCAGATGCCATGATCTTAGTTTTCTGAATGTTGAGCTTTAACCCAACTTTTTCACTCTCCTCTTTCACTGTCATCAAGAGACTCTTTAGTTCTTCTTCGCTTTCTGCCCTAAGGGTGGTGTCATCTGCATATCTGAGGTTATGGAATATTACTCAGCCATAAAAAGAAATGAATTTGTGCCATTTGTGGACCTAGAGATTGTCATACAGAATGAAGTAAGTCAGAAAAACAAATATTATATAATGTTACTTATTATGGAATTTAGACAAATGATATGGATGAACTTATTTGCAAAGCAAAAATAGAGACACAGAGAGAGCAAATGCATGGACACCAAGGGTGGAGGGCAAGTTGGAGGAATTAGGTGACAGATATTAGCATATATATACTTCTGATACTATAAATCAAATAGATAACTAATAAGAATCTATTATATAGCACAGGGAACTCTACTCAAGGCTCTATGGTAACCTAAATAGGAAGGAAATCTCAAAAAATGGGGGATATATGTATGATATATATATATATATATGAGATATGTATATATGAAGAAGGTAATACAACAATTTAAAGCAATTATACTCCAATAAAATTTTTAAAAAGAAAATATGTAAAATACAAACAGGTAAATTATACATGATAGGCTTATGACCAGTGAACACTCCAAAAAATGGCCAAAAGTTTCTAATAATTAAGAAGTGCAAACTAAAACTAAAGGAGTCTTGGGTTTTTTATTTTTACCCATCACAATAGCAAAATTATGTGAACAATGCAGTGGGTTTGGCCAAATAAACAGAATCTCTGAGAGTTATAGGGAATTTATTAACAAGGGATTGGACCCATAACTGTGCAAGCTGGTTAATCAGTCCGAGTGAATTACCGTGAATCTGTTTCTGGCTCTTCAGTCAGCATGCTGGCAGTCAGAAAGAAGATGGACGCAACAGTAAGGAAAATTAGAATCCATGAGAACATGGAGGAACACACGGCGCTCTCTAGGATTACAGAACCCAGGTAGGTTTTCACTGCTTCCAAAACTTTGACTTCAATGATGGGGTGACAGAAGAAATGCCAGCATGTGTCCGCATGGGGCTAAACACGCACCTGGCAGTGGGCTCAGGAGGGAAAGAAGCCAGAGCTGGAAGGCTACAGGAAAGGCTGGCAACCTGCTCCAACAAGGTGACCAGCAGAGTCTCGGCCATGCACATGCGCTGCAACAGCCTCTGTCTCATGCCTGCTGCTTCACTTCCCCTTCTCAAAGGGCTTGCCGATTGCTTCTGTGGCCAGGAGAATCCATCCCATGCAGGCAAGGGGACTCTAGGCAGTGTTATTTTCAATTCAGCTGACACACTGCAAGGCCACCACAGATAGCTCCAATAATAATGACAACAACATGTATTGAGTGTTTTCTACACGCCAAGCACAGGTCTGCTTCTGGATAGCAGTCCTCTTAGGTAATTCTAGTGCTATCCTTGAATCTTTTAGACACTAAAGAGAGACACAGAAAGATTAAACAGTATCTGAACCAAGGCAATCTGATTTTAGAGCTGTACTTTTAACTGCTACTCTATAATTAACAAGATTTGATGAGGGTGTAGGCAAAAAAGAAGAGCTTTCATATTGTATTAGAAGGCTTTGAGTCATGTTTGCACTTAAATTTGCCAGAAGCACTGTTTATTTTGAGCAGGGCACAGGTGAAAATAAGATTTGGGAATGATCAGAGGTTTTCTGAACAGTAAAGCAAAAATAAAAACAAAACAAATAACAAAAAAACCTCACATACACAATTTATATTGTGATGCATCAAAGCTAAGTTCTTTTATAACTAAAATAAACACATTCATTTTCTATAGCAAATGTATATCCTAAAGATTTTAAGTGTCATGACATTATATAAGCTTTAGGCATCCCTATTCTTTATGATTAAAAAGCCAGATTTTTGAATCACTAGAAGAACCTTTGTGGTTAAATACTAAATATCCCAGGATAAGTTATCCAGGATGAATCTGTTCTATAAGCAGAACAAGAGACAGACAAATCCTGTATTTATTTAAATTTGATAAGATCTTTTCCCACTTGTTTTGTCCTAGAACAATGTTCTCATTTTACACAGTCCCTGTGCCCTAGGAGACCCAGAGGACCTAATATTCAGAGTTCAAAATGATATATTCCCGAAGGGCACAGACTAGCTCCACAGCATGAAAATGTTCTGACCAAAATGCGCACAGTCCACCCATGAGAAACGTCTAATCAACTCCTGGTTGTCTAGCCAAGGAGGACAATTTCACCTACTCCACATTAAATCCACCAGCTTTTAATACTAAGTTCATTGTAGCTTACCATTTTACACCTAAAATCAGTCTGTGAAATTATTTCTGCTTCTACAATATACTGTTAAGTAAGCAACTTTTTATATACCCTTTCTGGAGAAAAACTTTTCCTGTATTCCCAAGTATAAAATGAGCCTACGTACCTTTTGATGTTCCAATTTTATATGTATAAATCTACACTCAGGAAAAATTAAACAAGTGTGTGCAAAAAAAGAAGCTGCAAGAACCGTTCACGGTGACATTTATGAGAGCAAGCAGGTAGACATCTTTATATCTGCTAGCAAAACATTAGTTAAATCAATTATGGCATACCCACGCACTAGAACACAAAACCATTAAAACGTATAGATAGCTCTATACATACTGATGTGCACAATATCCAAGATATATTATGTTTAAAAAGCAGATTGCAAAATAGTATATATTTATATTGCAATTGTTCAGTCACCCAGTCGTGTCCAACTCTTTGCGACCCCATGGACTGCAGCACTCCAGGCCTCCTGTCCCTCACGATCTCCTGAAGTTTGCCCAAGTTCATGTCCATTGCATTAGTGATGCAATTTATATACTGTGATGCATATTATATTTATTGTGATAATCATAAATGTAAGACTCACCAAAAAACATGTATATTAGAAATTACAGGTCTTTGTATATGCTATTTCCAAAATGCAAACTCTATGTGATTTACAAAGTGTTATAGTATAGATGGTATTTAATTTTAATAAAACTGATTTTTTAAAGTTTCAGGTTGAACCCAATTGCACTTATAGAGTAAATGAATATTATTATTCAAATGTACAACCTTACTTAAGGTAAAACGTAATGGTGATTTACATTTCCTTTCATATGGAACTCCTGAAAATAAATATATATTCTACAGATACAAATATATTTTATTTCTTTTTGTATATCAGCAGCAGTTGGCAAGGTTCACAACAACGTAATAAAAGTCCAGGATATAATTTTGGGTGTTTTAGTATAGATGTACCTAAATTTAGAGCTTGTTTTTATGTCTTTTCCCTCAACCAGCTTTTAACCATCTCTTTTCACCATAATTGTCCCAAATGTTTTCGTTGTTTTCCAGTCCCACAAACCAATTTTGCTTTTCTTGTAATCTCTTCAACTCTCTCAAATGCCATATTGTATTAAGTATAAAGTGTCACTGATTTAAGAAACTACTGTTTCACGTAGTACTAAGAAACAAACAAAAAGGTGACAGTTAAATTAACAATAATTTGTAGCTTAAAATTTTTATTCAAAAGGTTTCTACAGACTTGCGTGCGTGTGTGCTTAGCCACTCAGTCATGTCCGACTCTTTGCCGACCCCATGGACGACAGACTGTCAGGCTCCTCTGCCCATGGAAATTTTCAGGCAAGAATACTGGAGAAGGTTGCCATTTCACTCTAGGGGATCTTCCTGACTCAGAGACTGAAGCTGCATCTCTTGCATCTTCTGCATTGGCAGGTGGATTCTTTACCACTGTGCCACCTGGGAAGTCCTTCATAGACTTATTTATACATGAATTTCTATCACACACATCACTCCTGAGCATACTTTAAAAGGACAATAAGAGGTAAATCAGCTAAAGCATTTTTTCAATTATTTTCTTGATTGGCTTGACTCTTCTGGAATGACTTTTCAACTCACCCTTGTTTTCCACTCAATGTGTCCTCTGCACCACCCAGAGCATGGAATGTTATAGCATGCCATAAAAGCAGACTTCTTTCTGTCTTTAGAATTTTCTTCCTAGCCGTGGACACCCATTTTTGCAAGTAGTGATGTGGATGTTTTTTAATCTTACTAGAAGATGTCAATAAAAGTTGTCAGACAAACAACCAGAACGCACGTATCTTCTTTATCTGGTCCTTAAGTGGTCTCTTGCCTGAATCATTGATGGGTTGTAGTTGTACTAATCTTGACAGCAAGAGCCAGGTTTGTGCGTGACATGCAATAACGACTGTATCACAAAAGCGACCTGGCTCGCTGAAGTGGCGAGACGTCATCAACCATGATACTCACCTTCATTTCAGAGGTGGTAAAATGTAAACACCTTGGAACCAACAAAATTTAGGATCACTTTAGGGCTTCCCGGGTAGCTCAGCTGGTTAAAAATCTACCTGCAGTTCAGGAGACCCCAGTTTGATTCCTGGGTTCGGAAGTTCCCCTGCAGAAAGGATAGGCTACCCACTCCAGTATTCTTGGGTTTCCCTGGTGGCTCAGACGGTAAAGAATCCGCCTGCAATTCAGGAGACCTGGGTTTGTTCCCTGGGTTGGGAAGATCCCCTGGAGGAGGGTATGGCAACCTACTCCAGTATTCTTGCCTGGAGAATTCCCATAGACAGAGGAGTCTGGTGGGCTACAGTCCATGGGGTCGCAAAGAGTAGGACATGACTGAGCAACTATGCATAGTACATCATCACTTTATGGGTAGGAAATTAGGAGGTATAATCTCTTACCGCCCATAAATATCACACTACCAGTAAGTGGTCAAGCCAGGGCCCAAATACAGGTTTCATAAAATGCTGTGTTTCAGATCTCACATGAGGTGGTACTCAATAGATATTATATTGGGCTTACCTCCTTCTAGATGACACCACCCTTATGGCAGAAAGTAAAGAAGAACTAAAGAGTCTCCTGATGACAGTGAAAGAGGAGAGTGAAAAAGTTGGCTTAAAGCTCAACATTCAGAAAACTAAGATCATGGCATCTGGTCCCATCACTTCATGGCAAATAGATGGGGAAACAGTGGAAACAGTGGCTGACTTTATTTTTCTGGGCTCCAAAATCACTGCAGATGGTGATTACAGCCATGAAATTAAAAGACGCTTACTCCTTGGAAGGAAAGTTATGACCTACCTAGACAGCATGTCAAAAAGCAGAGACATTACTTTGCCAACAAAGGTCCATCTGGTCAAGGGTATGGTTTTTCCAGTGGTCATGTATGGATGTGAGAGTTGGGCTATAAAGAAAGCTGAGTGCCAAAGAATTGATGCTTTTGAACTGTGGTGTTGGAGAAGACTCTTGAGAATCCCTTGGACTGCGAGGAGATCCAACCAGCCAATCCTAAAGGAGATCAGTCCTGGGTGTTCATTGGAAGGACTGATGTTGAAGCTGAAACTCCAGTACTTTGGCCACCTGATGACTCATTGGAAAAGACCCTGATGCTGGGAAAGATTGAGAGCAGGAGAAGGGGACGACAGAGGATGAGACGGTTGGATGGCATCACCGACTCAATGGACACGGGTTTGGAGGACTCCGGGAGTTGGTGATGGACAGGGAGGCCTGGTGTGCTGCAGTTCATGGGGTCACAAAACATCAGACATGACTGAGCGACTGAACTGAACTGAACCTCCTTTAAATATCAAGTTATTCTTATTGATTAGATGTGTGTGAATTATTCCTCTCTCACCTACTCCCAACCATGTCTTATCCTGTATTTTCTCAGCAAAATTTAATGCTTCTTCAATAGACATCTGTACTTTGCATTTACTACTTCTAACTTTGCTGCAAGAGACACCTAATCATGTCTAAATTAGAGTATTGCTTTTAACTGCATTCAGTACATGAACTTTAATGTGTTGACTCGAGTTTTCTATTTAGTCTCCTTAACGCATTTTGTTTTAGCTTTCTCTTCATCTCTAGCTATTTTCCAAATGACTGCAGATGCCAAATATATATCCTATACATAAGGCAGCAGCCTACTGCTATAGTCTTTCTCTCAGTTTCTACTTTTGACGTGTTTTGTATGGTTCTATAATTCTTTGATAATTTAGTCTGTACTATAAAATTTCTCATCTCTACCATTCAAGACTTACTGGTAACATTAGTATTGCTCTTTGGTGATGCCATTTTGTTTTAAACAGCAGGGATAGACAAATAAGCTACCCAGAATTTATGAATTTTTAAAAAGATAATTATAGGTACTAGGTCACTCCTACAATTATCCAAGTACTCAAAAGAGAATATTATATATAAAAGTTATTTTTAATCACTTGGTTTTCAATTTACTGTGCATTTTCTGTTAGATTTACTATATACTACTATATACATAAATTTTTTCACCACTAATGATTGCTCCCTTTTCCCTTCCCCTGGAGTCGCTTAAAAAGCTGTAATAAAACTTGTCACACCAGAACTCTGAAGTAAAAGAAGCTATCAGGGTTTTTGTTAATATTGAAAAAGAATTTTCTGAAGAAATAAATGAAGAAGATACTTATCTCAAATCTAAGTCTGGCCATATCTGTCTCATAAAGCAGAGGGATCTTTCCATCCTATCAATTTAGTCCTACTGAAATGGCATTTCTGCATTCACTTGCTAGCTACCTTCAGTTATTCAGATGCCTCCTCATTCTAAATTATGTATCGGCTGCTTGCCTATCTTCCTGTAGGTTATTTTCATCAATCTGAATACACTGCTTGATTATTGATGTCTCATGTAGGTTTGTTCTTACTCTCTCAAAGAAATGCTAATAAATTGAAATCTGTGCCTGCTGCTAAATTTCAGTCTTATGTTGTGATAAAAGGCCCAGAGCCTCATAATTTATAGATAGTGACTTCTCTGTACACATCACTGATATTTGACATGCTTGCCTTGATGTTTATGTTCTAACAGATGGGGCTTCCCATCTAACAGTGGGTCAGAAAATCCCTAAACCACATTGAGCAGTCTGCTTCTCTGGATAAAACACAAGAGTAAGGAAGAAGAACATGTTCTAACCATTCGGCAAGCACACCATGGACCCTTCATGCTGTCAACTGTATGCCTGGCCTTGACATACCAAGAGCACCTGCTCATTACCTTCTGAGAATTTGTGCAGTTACCAAAGGCTGTATTGGAATTAAAGAACAGTTTTCCCATCTAAGGGGTAGGTCTGGAACCCAAATAATGTGGCTTCATGCTGTCCTAGTCTAACCCGAGGGGCAGGGGTGGGGGCATTAATTCCAATATTAGTTTCATTTAGTATCTAAAACATCAATGTCCTCAGCTTCCTTACAGACATCTTTTTTGATGACTGTATGGCACAAATTCCCTATCACATTTCTCTACTCCTAAACTTGGAGATTGAGGATTACTTTAAAAAAAATTTTAAACCTGCAATTTGATAGCATTATAAATTAATGATCTTCAGCCTCCATGGAAATGTCAGTACACATAGGCATCCTAAAAGGATAGTTATTTACTAGTTGTTCTTCTCCACAACCTCTGAAGTCCACTCTATTCAGTGACCAAAATCACTACTCCAAGAAATTGCTATTACCAGGCTGGCCATGACCTCCAGTATAAGCAATTCAGTGGATAAATTTCAGTTCTCAGTCTTAAGTCTATGAAATCATGTATATAGGGTTATCATTACCATCTTTCTAGAGAGGGAGGTGGGAGAGGGGATCGGGATGGGGAACACATGTAAAACCATGGCTGATTCATGTCAATGTATGACAAAACCCATTACAATATTGTAAAGTAATTAGCCTCCAACTAATAAAAATAAATGAAAAAATAAAATAAAAAAAGAAATCACTTATACTCTTTCTCTCTCTTCAGTGACTCCTTTACAGTCTGCTTTTCAAACATCTATTCCTTAACCAAACTCATAAATATTGGTATCTTCCAGGCCTCCTTCTCAACATCCTTTTCTTCTTACTCACCTGGCCTTCTTTGGCCATTTCATTCCCACTTATGATTTCAATCACCTCCAAAATATAGATCACAATGTCACATATATCTCCAAAATCTATTCTTCTACGTCAAATTTCTTTTGGACTATCAAATCCATACTCCCACTTCCTATGAAACACCTCCACTGAATGTTTACCTGGTATCTCAAACTCAGCATATTAAATCTGAATTTGTCATCATCCATATCAATCTGCTTTATTTTTGTGTTCCCTGTTTCAGAATCAGTTCAGCTAAGTTGCTCAGTCGTGTCTGACTTTTTGTGACCCCCATGGACTTCAGCACACCAGGCTTCCCTGTCCATCACCAACTCCCAGAGCATACTCAACTCATGTCCATTGAGTTGGCGATGCCATCCAACCATCTCATCCTCTGTCATCCTCTTCCCCTCCCACTTTCAAGCTTTCCCAGAATCAGGGTCTTTTTAAATGAGTCAGTTGTTCACAGCAGATGGCCAAAGTACTGGAGTTTCAGCTTCAGCATCAGTCCTTCCAATAAATATTCAGGACTTATTTCCTTTAGGATTGACTGGTTGGAGCTCCTTGCAGTCCAAGGAACTCTCAAGAATCTTCTCCAATACCACAGTTCAAAAGCAGCAATTCTTTAGCACTCAACTTTCTTTATAGTCCGACTCTCACATCCATACATGATTACTGGAAAAACCATAGCTTTGACTAGATGGACCTTTGTTGACAAAGTAATGTCTCTGCTTTTTAATATGCTGTCTAGGTTGGCTATAGCTTTTCTTCAAAGGAGAAAGCATCTTTTAAGTTCATGCCTGCAGTCAACATCTGCAGTGATTTTGGAGCCCCCCAAAATAAAGTCTCTCACTGTTTCCATTGTTTCCCCATCTATTTGCCATGAAGTGATCAGACCGGATGCCATGATCTTAGTTTTTTGAATGTTGAGTTTTAAGACAGCTTTTTCACTCTCCTCTTTCACTTTCATCAAGAGGCTCTTTAGTTCTTCTTTGATTTCTGCCATAATGGTGGTGTCATCCGCATATCTGAGGTTACTGATATTTCTCCCAGCAATCTTGATTCCACCTTGTGCTTCATCCAGTCCAGCATTTCACATTATGTATTCTCAATGTAAGTTAAATAAGGAGGATGATAATATACAGCCTTCACATACTCCTTTCTCAATTTGGAACCAGTCTATTGTTCCATGTCCAGTTCTAACTGTTGCTTCCTGATCTGCATACAGACTTCTCAGGAGGTAGGTCAGGTGGTATGGTTTCCCATCTCTTTAAGAATTTTCCACAAGTTGTGGTGATCCACACAGTCGAAGACTTTGGTGTAGTCAATAAAGCAGAAGTAGATGTTTTTTTGGAACTCTCTTGCTTTTTCGATGATCCAGCGGATGTCGGCAATTTGATCTCTGGTTCCTCTGCCTTTTCTAAATCCAGCTTGAACATCTGGAAGTTCATGGTTCACATATTGTTGAAGCCTGGCTTGGAGAATTTTGAGCATTACTTTGCTAGTATGTGAGATGAGGGCAACTGTGCCATAGTTTGAACATTCTTTGGCATTGCCTTTCTTTGGGACTGGAATGAAAACTGACTTTTTCCAATCCTGTGGCCACAGCTGAGTTTTCCAAATTTGCTGGCATATTGAGTGCAGCACTTTAACAATATCATTTCTTAGGATTTGAAATAACTCAACTGGAATTCCATCACCTCCACTATCTTTGTTCGTAGAATACAGCTCATCATTTACTCAGTTGTCCAAGTGAGAAATCTAGATGTCATCTTTTCCTTTTTTCTTGCCCTGACTCCCCTATAACCAATTAATCACTAAATCTTAGCATAACTATTTCCTCAATACCTCTCAAATCTACTCCCAAAGTTCCATTCCTATAGCTAAATAGAACTTAGCCATTGTCAGCTCTTGATTGAATTGCCACACAATATCCTAACTCCCTGCTCAACAGTCCTTAAACTTCTGACAGAGCGATATTCACAAACCAGATCACATCATTCTGCAGCTTAACATTTTTCATGGCTACCTTTTAACTTCAGTGGGCAAGAAATGCAACATTATATAAAATCTTTCAGGAATGAAATGCTAACTCTTTGTACAGCTGTATCACTCTATACGGGCTTCCCAGGCACAGTGATAAAGAATCCGCCTGCCAATGCAAGAGACACAGGACATGTGGGTTTGATCCCAGGATCAGGAAGATTCCCTGGAGTAGGAAATGGCAACCCATCCAGTATTCTTGCTTGGAGAATTCCATGGACAAAGGAGACTGTTGCGCTACAGTCCATAGGGTCGGAAAGAGTCAGATATGATTGAGCATACACACACATACATCACTCTATACACCTTTCATACCACCATACACTTTTTGTGGACCAGCTTCAGTGTGGTACTCTGAGTCTTGATGCTGAATCAGATACACTTGTAGGCTGTATTCAAACCTTAGGAAAATCTCTGGTAGAGGCCTAATTACATGTTATCATAACTATCTTTCTTCCCTTGTTTTCAGTCCCTTTAAAGGAAGAAATTTATTTCATTTCTGGACCCTCCCCCAACACCTGGCACATAATAAAAATTCAACAAGTCTTTGTTAAGTGCATGTCTGATTATAATTGTGAAAGTATAAAGTTTCTGTTCTTAGTATATTCATTGTCTATTCTTTATCAAAAAATATGGTATAAGGAAACTTTAATCTTGTTGCCAATTCAAATGAATTCAGAGATTGAATAATCACAACTAAAGAATAATAAAAAGGTCAAAGTGAAAAAAAAAAATCCAGTGTTATAATAACCAAAATTATGAACTACACAAAGTCTCTAAGAATAATTTTATTTATTCTTTTCAAAGATGCTTTTAAATAGGTTTAATTGGTCTATGCCTCGAGGTGATACTTGACTTTATATTTGAATTTAAAGTGTTAAAAATATAAGATTTGATATGCTCAAAGCAAGAACAGGGACAAATATAACCTATTTCACCCAGCAACTACTTTACAGTCTTCCAGATTTGTAAAGACCAACGTGCAAAGACTTAAAACAAAATCTGCCTCCAGTGGGTAGGTGGCCCAGTCTGACAAAGAGAGCAAAAATGCAATGAATCTGAATTTCAACAGCATTAGTAATTTACATTTCACCTTCCACAAACATCAACAACAGAAAAGTCTGAAGCTGTGACTCCCAGTTACTATTGTAAGGATACACTTGTATCCTCCTCAATTCTGTCTCATCACAACAAAGATCTGGAGTGACGGACATTAAAGCCCTCTGCGTGTCATAGCTCTTGGGTCTCAGACAGACTGTGTTATGGCTCTCAGGTCTCGAACGGACAATGTTACAGCTCTTAGACAAATCAGTGTTACAGCTCCATGTTACAGCTCTATTTTATTTAGAAAATAGCAGGAAAATCCATCTTCAAAGCATGAGGGCATGTCGACCCTAAGATGCAAAGAGAAGAGCATGGGGGAGCACACCAGCACGCGGGAGAGAGAGAGACCCCCGGGCCCTTTGGTTCCTCTTTTTATATGTCTTTTCCCCTCCCTGGGCCTGCCCTATGTAAATTGGGCTAGCCAAGAGTGTCGTTTGTTCTACCTGAGGTCCTCACTCCGGTCCTTGGACCTTCCTTTGTTCTATTTTTGAGGGTTCTTCCCTTTGTTATCTTTTAGCCACCACCATTCTGGACTCCTGCTTCCTATTCTAACTACCTAACATGATCATATATCATCTCAGTTGTACTTAAAATAATCTCAAGGGATAACATAAAAATTTTTTAACATCTAAACTAGAAATTCACTTCCATGTTAGAAACGGATGTCACATTTTAGATTTTGTACTAAGGATTGCCAATCCAACAATGATTTGGGAATATAGCAGGCAGAAAATCTAGAGACTCACACTAAACATGCTATATGGAATAATAAGACCTATTTGCAAATAAGAGGGAGTCCATTGTTTAATTTTGTTAGGATCACATTGTGTATTGATTTTAATATTTTAGACAAAACTTTCATAACAAATCATGCAGAAATTTATAATTATGGATATATTTCAGTGATAAAATAGCTATTCATATAAATGTTTTAGTATACAGAATAGTTCAACACTATTCCCATAGTTAAAGAGATCAGTATAGCACTCAAGGGTAAACTAGACAAAATAGAGGAAAAAATAAAGCTGCTACATGAGTACACAGGAAATAGGCTCTCAGAAATTAAAACAATAGTAGACTCTAGAAGTTGTAGAATCTAAATGATGCATATGAACTTATTTCATTTACAAAACAGAAACAGACTTACAGATCTCAAAATCAAATTTATGGTTACCAAATGGGAAATGTGGAGGGAAGTGATAAATGAGGAGATAGAGATTACCATGTGTGTGCCATGCTGTATGTAAAACGGCGGCATAACACTGCCTTCAGAAAAACGAGGGGAAGCAGGGAGGCCCATTCGGGGCTAATGCGGTCGTTCAGCTGAACAGGATGGCGACCTGGACCAGAGTGATCGGCAAAAGGAGTCAGAGAGAAGCAGCTACAGTCAAAAACTAGTTTAGAGGCAGCATTTACAGGACTTGCCAATGGATGAGGAAAGGAAAGTGGAAAACATGATTCTTAGGAATTTGGCTTGAATAATGGTCGTATTTTTTACAACACGAGAAAACTGAGGATGATACAGTTCTGGAGAGTACAATCAAGGGTTTGACATTGGATATACTTTGTGTGTTTGTGATGCCTATTAGACATCCAAGTGTGGCTGTCAGGCACTTGAGTTCTCAGGAAAAAGTTTTTTGATGCAGATATGGAATAGAATATTTATAGCCTCAAGCCAGAAAATATCACCAACAGAAAGAAGACCAAAGACTAGACTCTGATTCCTTTCCTCTTTAGAAATCAGACAGGAGGGAGGCATTCATTAGCCAAAAGGCATGAGAAGAAATGGAGAGTTAAAGTATGAAGAAAACCAGAAACATGAAGTGTCACAAAAGACAAGAAAGAGGGATGTCCCAAGAAGATGTCAATAGACAGTTGTATCTGAAACCAATAAGAGGTAAAGAAACGACAATTTGGTCTGGTGAGATGGAAGCCACTGGTCACTCAGACTGACTAGGGCAGAGTAACAGAGTGAAGCAGGTTCACACCTGTTTAAAACAAGTGGAACAGGCAACAAAGTGGAGGAGATGGAGACAGTTCGGACACCTCTATTCATAAAAATGTGTGAATTCTCTCCTGAAACTAGAGTCTATTCTATGGCTTCCTAATCTTCTACTTTAATTAGTGAGCTTATCAAGAATAAATGATGCTAAGTTTAACGTGTTGTCTGGCACACTCATGTGACTAGATATTATTTGCACTTCCAGATGAATTCTGCAGCCTTCTCTATGCTGTTCTGTGCATTAACTTCAGTCAGGCTCTATTAAATTCTGATTTCTAGTTGGATACAGTCAACAGGAGATACCAGTAGGCGAGAGAAGCTAGGAGGAGACAGAGAGATCAGGGCATTTAGTCTCTGTGTTCTGCTTGTCCAAAGTTTGATAGTAGCTTTCTCCCTTACCTGAGGCCTCAGCTCCTGCTAAGCCCACCTAACTATGGCCACCTGCTAGACTCCAGTAATAGTTATTTTTCCTTGTCCTTTCAAGATCAACAATGATAGTGGATTCCTACTGTTGCTAGCCAGCCCCTGGTTTTTCACTATTCTTGATTGGTTCCCTCAGACCCACCTATTCTTTGTAAACTTCATTATTTCAACTGCCCTTTGGGCTGTTATCTCTCTACCACTGGGACTCTGACTGATAAAACTCTCAAGAAGGATTTGTTGAAAGAACGTGGATTACATTTTTCTTAAAGAGTACATGCCTTACAACCATTGTCAAATATTTTAATCTTTTATGGATTAAGGTAGGACAGTCAGGAATAGTGAAAAAGAGAAGAAAGGGAGTGAAGGAGAGAGAAGAACAGGTTACCTCTTTAGCCAGCAGAATTTTCACTCTGTTTTCACCTGCTGGTGTCTCAGTCCCCAAGTCAATCCTCTTTTGGCACAAAAGCCAGTCTTTCAGAATGTAAGTTCTTAGATGTTAAACACATCTCTTTTTTTGGAATTCCAGACTCCTTCACTTAAATAGCTTTAAATTATTACACTGTCATACTCAAATAACACACTAAAGAATAAAGTGTTCTCATTTCTCTAGATTGATAATTCAATATTTCAGCCCCCTATGCCACATGTAAAATTATAATATCAAGTATTTGCTTCCCAGCACAATGGTTTGACCTCAAGACAACTTACAAGGAAGTTTCTCATTCTATAGTCATTGATCTCAGTCACGAAGATTTTGGGGGAAATAATTTTCCCAAGTTGGCAAATTAATAAAAGAGAGGCATGAACTCTTTTGGGTATTTCCTTTAGGAAATGTAGAGAAAAGAATTCTTTTAAGTGAAAAATCATGCTTTGTAGATAAAAGATAATTTTTGCCAGGAAATTAGAGAGAGGATTTTTTTATATATATTTTATTTATCCTTTTGTGTTGACCTACAAAATTGAATCTAAATTTCTACAGAAAAAAAAATCTATACTGAAAAAGCCTAAAACACATTCAAGTCCTTCCATAGTGGACAAGTCACTTTGCCAATCACAACCAGTTCCCTTTTTCATGTTAACCTATGTTTTGCTTTTGAACCTCAACATAGAAGTAATTCCATTGAACATCACTAGATTTTTTTTTTCCTTGCAACTATCCTTACATGAATAACCCTTTAAAGGCACTGTCCTAATTACCATACAGAATCACCAAGTTTGGTGTGAATGGCATAGGAAACCTAATTTTTAAAAGAAACTTTGCATGAATAGGTTGGGGAAATAATTTTACCTGTTGTCTAGTAGATATTGTTATCTAGCATTCAATATGACATCCCTGGGAAGTAAGCTTTTATCAGAGATGTTCTCAGTCAGCGCCAGAAATAGAGTATTTTCATTTGGAAGGCCCAGAATTGGATTTGCTGCTTTAGAAATAGATATAGACAGATGCATTTGCCAGCACAATGGATTTTCCAGGTAATTTCTGAAGAAGCTTTCAGACTAGTATCCCATTATTCAACTTTTATTTAGACCTTGGGGGATATTTAGGAGCCCAACAGCAAAGTGGCAGAGATGGTACTGAAACAAGAAAGGTAAGCAAATTTTGCTTTGTTTTATGATTAAGTTGCCAGCATTCCAGCCACAGATTGAATGAATTGTGAAAAAGATTTATTAGGAATAAAGCAAAAAAGATATGTTGGTTTACCAGTAAGATTTTTTTCTACAAGAACTCCAGAAATAAGTGACATTATGGATATATTTAATTTTTCCTACAAACTAGCTTTATAAATGCCTTAAATCTGTATTTTAATAAAAAGAAAGCTACAAATCAGTAGCATTTTTATCACCTCTGCCATCCCTACTGCTTCCAGAATTAATAAATTACTGGTTGTGTTAGTTCATCCAGACTGCTATAACAAAACATCACAGACTAGGTGACTTGGAACTCTCTTGCACTGTTGCTGGGAATGCAAACTGATACAGCCACTGTGGGAACAGCATGGAGATTCCTTAAAAAACAGGAATAAAACTAACATATGATGCAACAATCCCACTAATGGGCATATACCCTGAGGAAACCATAGTTGAAAAAGACTCATGTACCCCAATGTTCATTACAGCACTATTTACAATAGCTTAGACATGGAAGCAACCTAGATGTCCATTAACAGATAAATGGAAAAAGAAGCTCTGTGGTACACATACACAATGGAATATTACTCAGCCATAAAAAAGGAACACATTTGAGTCAGTTCTGGTGAGGCAGATGAACATAGAGTCTATTACACAGAGTGAGGTAAGTCAGAGAAAAACAAATAAGGTCTATTAAAGCATATACATGAAATCTAGAAAGATGGTGCTGATGAACCTGTCTGCAGGGCAGCAGTGGAGATGCAGACATAGAAAAC
Organism: Cervus canadensis; assembly: GCF_019320065.1. Taxonomy (NCBI): domain Eukaryota; kingdom Metazoa; phylum Chordata; class Mammalia; order Artiodactyla; family Cervidae; genus Cervus; species Cervus canadensis. Next base: position 86,123,080 of record NC_057392.1, read on the forward strand.
AGACTTACGGACACAGTGGCGGAAGGAGAGGGTGGCACCTACTGAGAGAATGTCACTGAAACATATACATCACCATATGTAAAATGAGATAGCCAGTGGAAATTTGCTGTATGACGCAGGAAGCTCAAACCCAGTGCTCTGTGACAACCTAGACGGGTGGGATGTGGTGGGAGGTGGGAGGGAGGTTCTACAGGGAAGGGACATATGCATGTATACCTGTGGTGGATTCATATTGATACATGGCAGAAACCAACACGACATTGTAAAGCAATTATTTTTCAATTAAAATAAATAAATTTAAAGTTAAAAAACAACAGAAATTCATTTTTTTACAGTTCTGGAAGCTGGAAGTTCAAGATCAAGTCACCAGCATAGTTGAGAGAGGGGCTTCCCCTGTTACAGAGTACCAACCTCTCTCTGTAACATCATGTGGTAAAAGAGTCTAGGGAGTTCAGTGGGAACTCTTTTATAAAGAATGCTAATTCCACTTATGAGGACGTAACCTTTATTTTATGACCTAATAAGTCCCAAAGGCCCAATCTATAATTGTTGTTGTGTTTAGCTTCTAAGCCGTTTGTGACTCTTTTGCAACCCTGTGGACTGTAGCCCATCAGACTCCTCCATCCATGGGATTTCCCAAGCAGGAATACTGGAGCGGGTTGCCATTTCCTTCTCCAGGGGATCTTCCCAACTCAAGGATCACATCCACGTATCCTGCTTGGCAGGTGAATTCTCCACCACTAAACCACCACGGAAGCTCCCACTATAATACCAACACTTTAGTAGGTAGGGTTCTCTCACCATATGAATTGCGAGTAGTGGAGGGAGGTTGGGAGAGGACACAAACATTCATTCCATAACACTGGTTATTCTGTGACAGTGGATTAGAAAGCACATGGGAAGCACACAGGTAAAGGAATGAGAGACTAAGAAGAAAAACCATTAACAGTTTATAATTAATAGTGTTTAAATTACTATACAAATATTTATATATGTTTTTCTTCCACAGCTTCTCCTTCAAATGGTTGCCATGTAAACTGAGATTTAGAAGGCTGAAGCCCTTGAGATTTGCAATGTTTATTGGTTAAAACGATGCATTTTACTCATTCATTTCAGGGTAGTGCTAAACTCACTCACATAGCAGCTGGCAACTGTCCTTGGAGCTGCTGCCTTGAAGTCACTGGTTAGAAAAGGCTGCAAAAGCAAGCCCTGAAAAATCAAATGTAGACAATTTCTCAGCGATTATGGTACAATAGTTATAATACTTCTTTCTATACTTGAATGAAAGAATTACAATAAGTCAAGGACAGAATATATTTGGCACAGAGTTATCAAAATATGTATGCATGTGTGTATGTGCATGTACATATATATATGAAAACAGAAAAAATATCATTCCAGAAGCTTGGAATCAAGAGGAGGAGTTATAGTGGGACATTGCTGAGAGGTTTAAATAAACTCTATTAGATAATGTCTTGCCAAGGCGGACTTTGGGCCCTATTTTAATCATTAACTGATGTTTAAGATGTGAATTATCTCTAATTCACTTCTAAAATTATTTACAAAAGGATAAATTCCTGAATTATGTTCCTCTGGTTTTCTTTTATTCTGTATAGGCAGTCTCTGAGTTCTACTGCTTCTTCAGACATAGCATTTTCCAGATCCATCAGCTTTTTCCGCACAACTCACAAGCCTCTGCCTGACTTGAAACTTTTATCACAGAATCAAAGATTCTTTAAATTTCAAGGACATGAAATGGCACCTAAATCAATCCAGGATATAAATCCCCTCTATACTAGAGCACCCCTGACTGACAGCCACCCTGTCTCAACAGAAACAATTCCAACAAAAGGGGTGGGGGAGCAAGATCCAGTTCATGGGCAGCCTATGTTACTTGCTAACTAGATGACTATGAAATAATCACTTGACTGTTTGGCAAATAAAAATAAAAATATTATCCGTTTATACTGACTGTATGTAAAACTCTTTATAACCTCTGAAAAATCTATAAAAAGTGCTATTAAAATTTAATTCATTCTTTATTATTTTACCAATCAGCCTACTCTACTTCTATCCATCTCTTTTTATTACAAGTCTCCCATCCTCCCTTAAAAATGGCCAAAAATGTTTCCCTAAAGTTCCACCTAGGATGACAGAACAGTCTAGTAGTATTGTTGCCTCTGAATATCATGAGGATGAGAAGTTCTTGCCATGGCCACAAGATCAGGCATAGCTATGGCATCAATAAGGAACAATGTCTATTAGATAAAAACAATCTGTTAAATTATTTCAAAATCTTGATGGAACATTACTGATTGTGCCAGTAATAATGTCTTAGTTTGTGATTTCTTCCAGCCAATGACTGTACCTCTTAAAACTAAATATACAAGATTGAGGTATGGTATAATAACACTGCTGCTTTAAAAGGGGCCCAGACAACTAAATCTTGGACTGCTCTGCTGAAGGTTGCTCAAGCTCTGCAATATTCCATTAGGCCCCACATATAGTAGACCCTTATTTCTAATTTCATATCCATTATTTGCTGCCATAAACTTGTTTGATAGACCTTCAGTAACAGATTGGTTGTGGTTTTTTTACCCCAAGCTTTTCAACCCCAGCACCTCAGTTAGCTGCATGCATGCACGCCTCCCTCCATAAGGCCAGCCCCGTTCTCAGTCTCTATGTGCACCTCCTCCTGCACACCCACACTGAGATTCTCACCCCTATCACAGCACAGACATTCTGTCTTATGCCACGCTAAACCATTTTCATGTCTGTCTTTCTTAATGAGTCATAAGCTCCTTCAGTTCAGTTCAGTTCAGTCGCTCAGTCGTGTCCGACTCTTTGCGACCCCATGAATCACAGCACGCCAGGCCTCCCTGTCCATCACCAACCCCTGGAGTTTACTCAGACTCATGCCCATCGAAGCTCCTAGATGCCTGAAAATATGATGAATGAATAAGGTAAACAACAAAGGACTCATTTAACAAATGGCAATAGAAAGAATATCTCTGTTTTTCCCTCTACTTTATTTATAATATTTTCTATATAAGAATATATTCCTGATACGGATTGATCCATCAAGAAATATAAATTTATTTATTGCTATCTAAATTTTATTTTAGTACAAATTCAAACTCAGAAAAAGCCTAATGATATAGACATGTTGTGTGGGGAAGCATTCAAGTTGCTCATGATGGGAAACTGACCTTTGCTTCCAGATCATTGAGGAGAGATCTCCCAATGCCATACCTATCAGTCAGAGTTTATAACAACAACAACAACTTGCAGGAGTGGGGGAGAAAAGGGAACCCACCTACCCTGTTGATGGGAGTGTAAACTGGCATAGCCACCATGGAGAACAGTATGGAGGTTCCTTAAAAAACCGAAAATAGGGCTTCCCTCGTGTCTGAGTGGTAAGGAATCCACCTGCCAAAGTAGGAGACATGGGTTTGATATCTGGTCTGGGAAAATCTCACATGAATCAGAGCCACTAGGCCCATGCACCACAGCTATTGAGCCTGAGCTCTAGAACCCAGCAGCCACAACTCCTGAGATTGCATGCCACAACTACTGAAACCTGTGTGCCCTAGAGCCCATGTTTCGCAACAAGAGAAGTCACCACAATGAGAAACCCACACACTGCAACGAACAGTAGCCCTGGCTCACCACAACTAGAGAAAGGTCCATGCAGCAACAAAGACCCAGCACAAATAAAAATAATAAGCAAATAAAAACAAAAACAAAAACAAAAATCAAACTACCCTATGACCCAGCAATCCCAATCCTGGGCATGGACACAGAGAATCCCATAATTCAAAAGGATACATGCACCTCAATGTTCATAGAGGCACTATTTACAACAGCCAAGACACGGAAGCAACCTAAATGTCCATCACCAGAGGAATGGACAAAGAAGATGTGGTACACATGGAATAGTGTACACAGTGGAATACTACTCAGCCATGAAAAAGAAGAAAATAATGCCATTTGCATTGACATGAAAGGACCTAGATATTGTCATTCTGAATAAAGTCAGTCAGACAGGAAAGAGAAATATCATATGATATCCCTTATATGTGGAATCTAAAAAGAAATGATATAAGTGAAATTATTTACAAAATAGAAACAGACTCACAGACTTAGAGAATGAACTTATGGTTATCAGGGGAAAGGACAGAGGGAAAGGATAGTTAGGAAGTTTGGGATTGACTTGTCTGCACAGCTATGCAGATAACCAACAAGGACCTGATGTGTAGCACATGGAACTGTGCTCAATGTTATGCGGCAGCCTGGATGGGAGGGAAGTTTGGGGGAGAATGGATACGTGTATACGTGTGACTGAGTTGCTCTCCTGTGCACCTGAAACTATCACACCATTGTTAATCAGCTATACTTCAACATAAAATAAAAGTTTAAAAAAAAGGATAAATGTAAAAACTAAATTAGATTCAGTCAGTTCCGTTCAGTCACTCAGTTGTGTTCGACTCTGCAACCCCATGAATCGCAGCACACCAGGCCTTCCTGTCCATCACCAACTCCCAGAGTTGACTCAAACTCATGCCCATCCAGTCGGTGATGCCATCCAACCATCTCATCCTCTGTCGTCCCCTTCTCCTCCTGCCCCCAATCCCTCCCAGCATCAGGGTCTTTTCCAATGAGTCAACTCTTCACATGAGGTGGCCAAAGTACTGGAGTTTCAGCTTCAGCATCAGTCCTTCCAATGAACACCCAGGACTGATCTCCTTCAGGATGGACTGGTTGGATCTCCTTGCAGTCCAAGGGACTCTCAAGAGTCTTCTCCAACACCACAGTTCAAAAGCATCAATTCTTCAGCGCTCAGCTTTCTTCACAGTCCAACTCTCACATCCATACATGATTACTGGAAAAACCATAGCCTTGACTAGACAGACCTTTGTTGGCAAAGTAATGTCTCTCCTTTTTAATATGCTATCTAGGTTGGTCATAACTTTCCTTCCAAGGAGTAAGCGTCTTTTACTTTTATAGCTGCAATCACCATCTGCAGTGATTTTGGAGCCCCCCCAAAAATAAAGTCTGACACTGCTTCCACTGTTTCCCCATCTATTTCCCATGAAGTGATGCGACCGGATGCCATGATCTTAGTTTTCTGAATGTTGAGCTTTAAGCCAATTTTTTCACACTCCTCTTTCACTTTCATCAGGAGGCTTTTCAGTTCCTCTTCGCTTTCTGCCCTAAGGGTGGTGTCATCTGCATATCTGAGGTTATTGATATTTCTCCTGGCAATCTTGATTCCAGCTTAGGACTACCTAATTTAATGTTTATAATTACATACAATGTCTATAATAAACACATATAGTAGAAAGGAATTTTCACATTTTTAAATAAGAAATATAAAAGTACTGCGATTATCAGTAAGCTTCCAGCCCCTGGGGCCTCTAGTTCATTCTTCTGTGTTTCTAGAACATGGGTAGAAAACTGCAGTCTGTAAAGGGAATGAAAACAGCTGTCAGAGCAAATGGAGGACAATGATTGATACATCCAAGTAAGCTGATATAGTACATGATTACGCAAGAGTATGTTACTCCTCTTTTTAATCTGTTTGTTGTCCCTCCGGAATTCAAACCAGGGACTGATTTATTCCCTAGATATGCTTTCCCTCACCATAATGCAGGCACTGACCAGGCAGTGAAAGTAACAGAGATAAATGTGACAGAGGGCTGCTTGTCTGAAGGATTTCTGATGAGTCAGTGGGGATGGGCATGCATCCAAGTGGCACAGGAGTTATGATGCAGTGAGGCCCAAGAAAGAGGGCAGTCAGAACGGTCTTCCTGAAGCAAATACCCATGCATTATACTTTGGGATTTTAAAATTGAGCACACTGGAGAAAACATGAATTCTAAAGTAAGCCCCAGAGAAATCTTTTCTGAGTTCCCAACACTTCTGTGTATAAATATTCAATAGTTGATCTGTTGCAGATAGGATTCTGTAAACAAATTCAGACATGACCTTCATTTGCTATGTGCTGTGGCAGGAATAACGAAGCTCCAACAAACACTGAAAGCTCCTGGTTCCATTATAATAGCAACACTGGCTTCTTAGAAGAGCCACAGACCACTGGCAGAAGGAATTTTGAATACTTTAATATTTCTTTTAAAGCCATGGCAACCGTGAAACAACTGTAGAAATAGAAGGTGTGAATTCTTGACATATTTTTTTTCGTGTCTAGTATTCTGAATTTGCACATAAAAAACTCATAAAATGTATAATGCTGAAAGGGAAAGACAACATTATACTTAATATTATACTTATGATATTATGAATGTGAGGTGGCCAAAGGATCTTTTGTCAGAGAGTCACCGAATAATTTCAAGTTGATAGGATTTTTTAAAATGGTTTGTCATTTTGAAGGTATTTATTACTTTGCAAAAAAAAAAAAAAATCAGCCATTCAGACATTGAAGAAACGTCATAGGTTTTTCTAGATTTTATTCCATATATTTTTATTAGACCAAAAATAAGACAAATGACCACATTAATGAACAGATTTTTATTTCACTGAAAATAATATCTGGATTTTTCGGCTCTTGATTTTTACAGACCATGGCCAATGGCCTCAAAATAGCTCCATGAGTTACTGAAAAACATATCTGAGGATTCACTAATCTATTTAGAAGCAGTAATATTATGTTTTCATGATTGAAAGTAAACAATGAAATAAATTTCTCTTTTGTACAGCTTTTCTCTACGATTTAATACACTACTGCTTAATATTAATTCAGTGATCTTTCTTGTCATACTTATTCACATCTTAAAGAGAATAAGAGTGAATTCTTAAACAGAATAAAAAGACAGAATTCACTTCTCTTTAAAAAAATGAAAGGAAAAAAACCCCACATATTTGTCTTTATATTTTTATCAACAGCCAAAATGTATGCATGTCATCTAGCTTCATAATGGAATTATATATTGTTCAGAGTACTAGGTACAAATATTTTATTACTATTAATGTTTTTAACATCACAATGACTAATGCATTGTTACTGGAAAATCAATTGCTTGAAATAACTTTAGAAAATGATTCAGTTGAAAGATGATTGAGGCTGCATCTAAATAAAATTTCTAAGTACTAGTGAAGCATGAATCATGATTTTTAACTCAAAGTGTATTGTTTTACATTTCCCACATACTCTCTAACGACAAGATCTGCTATGAAAACAAATGAGTGGAGGTTCTCTCTATATACCTAATACTGCTGAACACCGAGATTTTACATTTTAGTTATAACATGCTCATAGGAACTTTCCAAATCTTAATTGAAGAATCACTATCAAATCTGGGCTTTCGCATTTGCTGATTTCAATGGAAGCAATGGCTGTTGGGACACTCTTTTTAACAGATTAGTCAAAGCCCCTATACCAAATGTTTTATTTTGTGTTTCGTTACAACATAATGACCAGTTTAGTTGCTCCATTCCCTCATTACAACTTAAACATGACCACTAATATCCATATTTAAGCTGATGATCACAGACTAAATCTATGATAAAGCCTTAAAAGAAAATCAAGACACATGCCCTCCTGATTACAGCCTTCTAAATCATGAATCCCTGGTAAGGAAGAACATTGTTGCCTTTATTGTTGAATCACCAGTGCCCAGCACATAGTTTTGATAAACAGATGTTTGCATAATAAAACTTTACCATTGGTTAGTCATATCAACATAAAATACGAAGAACATCCCAATTTCTAAAGTTAAGGCTATGGCTACCTGCCCTCCCTCTGAATTTCTATAGCGTTTCTCTAAAAAACACATATGATCCTTTGCATTACCTTCAATGAGATTTTTTTTCCTTTTCTCCTATTTCCTTTTTTTTAATGAAGGTTTTTTATTTGTTCTTGTGCCACACCATGCAGCATGTGGGATCTTAGTTCCCTGATCAGGAATAGAACCCAGGCCCTCTGCACTGGAAGCATAGGGTCTTAACCATCAGAGAAGTCCCATCTCTTTCCTTTCTTTTTAAATCTGATAAATGTCATTTCTTTAAACAGGGAGTAAACACCTGGAGAATAGGAGCTCTGTCACATGTTTCTTTATAATCTCAAATATTCTTATAAAGTATAAAGTTCGAGAAATAAACTCAGATTGAAACATAAATTCTACTTTCTTCCCATATATACTTCCCATACACTACATTCATTCTTTTATAACCTTATGGTTTTATTCATGAATTTGAGAACTCACAATAAGGGCAATCTATTAATTAAATCTACTGAATTTGCATGTATATCAAGATAAAATTAATCAAAGTCTGATGATTTTAAAGCTATTTGCAGATGGAAAGATAATTTTTAAGAGGAATTTCTTGGAGCATAGTGACCTTTAGAGTTCCTTCACACTCCACTCTCAACATTAAGCTATATGCCTTTCATGGCCAAGTATCTCCTGGGATCTATCAATGTGAGTCTTTGAGCTCATTCTGCATAAGGAACTAATGTGGGAACTTATTCAGGTGTCAGGCCAAGGACAAAGATTGAAAAGCAACATGTACTAGGAAGATCTTGCCATTCAGAGTTTCCAAGGCAAAGTTGCCATCAGCCCCTTACCAGTGTCACAGGTGTTTCCTGACCTTAGAAAGGCCAATAAAGAGTTAATGGGAGGACTGAATTTATCCTGCAGTTGAGGTTTGGAGAACACAACAAAGAGGCACTGTCAGGTCCCTCAATAGGCAACTGACAGCCTGCTTAACTCCTAAAACAAAAGGCCACAGGGATGCAAACCACTCAGCCTTGTCCCACCATCCCTGGAAGCTCACAGTTTAAAATGCCCCTCACAGCCAGACCTGAACTGTACTAAGCCAAAAAAGAAAAATTATATCTACAAGAGGCCATCAGTCAAAAGAATTACAGAACAAATTCCCAAAGAAACACAGCTTCTGGAAGAGAGACCGTAACCCTGAATAAAAACAGTAATAAGAGCATCAAAAGAGATGCCAAAACTGGAGTACTCACTACCTCCACCACAACCACCATATCCCATGCCGCCATCCTCTCTTGTCAGAGTTTTTGTAATACCTCCTATTGTTCTCCTTATTGTTTCTTCTTCACACAAAAGCCAGATTTTTCTATTGAAAAAGCAAGTCAGAGAGGAGGCATTGTGGAAGATTTTGGCAGCAGAGGCTTGTTTTATGAATCTCGCAAGACCCATCACAAAAACAAAGAGAGCAACTAGGAAAGCAAAAACAAAGACCCACAGATAACATCTATAATAAATCTAGGTGACAAGATATCATCACAAATCACAAAGTGCAGGGAGGTGATAAAAACCACTGAAATTCTTGTGGTATCAGCATTTGTGTGGGAAGAAGTGGAGAGAAAGCACACAGGCTTCTGTTAGCCCTGAGCATGGAAGCCCTAAAACCATTAATAAATACCCTCTGGGAGGTGCAAGGGATCAATCTAAGAGTTTCAGTGGAAACTTTTTAAAATCACAGTGAGTGAAGAAAATTATGATGGGCTATACTACAGTGGTGCTGAAACAGTCTGGGCCATATAAATTCTTGACACTGACACGTCAAAACTTCTTTTCAATAGAAAACCTTACATAATAGAAAAATTGCTTTTAGTAGGATATAACTTGAACAAGTCAGGTGGACAAAGCGACAAAACAGGGAGATATGAACAAAGAAAGAGATCCGTGTAATCTTATGGGAGGGAAACAAAGGAGGTAGATGTCTGAAAATAGAAGGCTGCATGTTATTCACTTAGCAAAAATGAAAGAATAACTATTTAACAAGAAAACTACATAGGGCAAATGTATCCTGTGTATTCTTTTTTTCTACAGTCCTAGAAGATGGAAGAGGAGGAAGAAGAAGAAAGGTCTTATGAAACCAGTAAAGCACAATATATTTACTATGTGGCCTTTTATATGAAACTTTTACCAACCTCTGCTATAGCAGAATGAAGCTATAAATGCTATGTCGAATACTCCTCCTTCTAAAAGTAGATGAGAGAGTAAGCAATATGAAATAATCAAGGTAAAGCAGTTATGAGAATAAAAAGAATAAGGAACAATGTTTCTAAATACATATCCACAAAACAGATGAAAACTTTAAGTCTACAGCCCTAATATCTCAAAATAAGAATAAAGAAATTTTTAAAATTTATCAAAACTATATATTCTTTGTCTCTTATAGTCATTGTTTTAAACTCTATTTTGTTTGATATAAGTATCGCTTCTCCAGCTTTCTTTGGATTTACACTTGCATAGAATACATTCTCCCATGCCTCAACAATCAGTCGGTGTTTATCTTTAGATCTGAAGTGAATTTCTTATAGGCAGCATATCTGCAGATTTTGTATTTCCTGCTTATCGTTTCAGTCACTTTTTATGTGTTTTGATCAGAACCTTTATTTTATACATATTTAATTCTTGATGAAAGTGAAAGAGGAGTGTGAAAAAGCTGGCTTAAAACTCAAAATTCAGAAAACTAAGATCATGGCATCCAGTCCCATCACTTCATCGCGAATAGATGGGGAAACAGTGGAAACAGTGTCAAACTTTATTTTTCTGAGCTCCAAAATCACTGCAGATGGTGATTGCAGCCATGAAAGTAAAAGACACTTACTCCTTGGAAGAAAAGTTATGACCAACCTAGATAGCATATTAAAAAGCAGAGACATTACTTTGCCAACAAAGGTCTGTCTAGTCAAGGCTATGGTTTTTCCAGTAATCATGTATGGATGTGAGAGTTGGACTGTGAAGAAAGCTGAGTGCCGAATTGATGCTTTTGAACTGTGGTGTTGGAGAAGACTCTTGAGAGTCCCTTGGACTGCAAGGAGATCCAACCAGTCCATCCTGAAGGAGATCAGTCCTGGATGTTCATTGGAAGGACTGATGCTGAAGCTGAAACTCCAGTACTTTGGCCACCTCATGTGAAGAGTTGACTCATTGGAAAAGACCCTGATGCTGGGAGGGATTGGGGGCAGGAGGAGAAGGGGACGACAGAGGATGAGATGGCTGGATGGCATCACCGACTCGATGGACACATGAGTTTGTGTAAACTCCGGGAGTTGGTGATGGACAGGAAGGCCTGGCGTGCTGCGATTCATGGGGTCACAAAGAGTCGGACACGACTGAACGACTGAACTGAATTATTGATATGTATGTACTTAGTGCCATTTTAATTGATTTGGGGTTTGTTTTGGTTTGTTTCTTCTTCTTTTGTTCCTTTCCCTCATTATAACTATCTTTAGTGTTATATTTAGATTCTTTCCTCTTTTTAGTGTGAGTATCTATAACAGATTTTCATTTGTGGTTACGATGAGGATTATAAATAGCTGTGTGTGTGATTATTTTTGTTCAGTTCAGTCACTTAGTCGTGTCTGACTCTTTGCAACCCTATAGACTGCAGCACACCAGGCTTCCTGTCCATCACCCATTCTCGGAGTTTACTCAAACTCTTATCCATCGAGTCGGTGATGCCAACCAACTATCTCATCCTCTGTCATCCCCTTCTCCTCCCACCTTCAATCTTTCCCAGCATCAGAGTCTTTTCAACTGAGTCAGTTCTTCACATCAGGTGGTCAAAGTATTGGAGTTTCAACGTCAACATCAGTACTTCCAACGAATGTTCAGGACTGATTTCCTTTAGGATGGACTGGTTGCATCTCCTTGCAGTCCAAGGGGCTCTGAAGAGTCTTCTCCAACATCACAATTCAAAAGCATCAATTCTTCAGAACTGAGCTTTCTTTATGGTCCAACTCTCACTTTCATACATGACTTCTGGAAAAACCATAGCTTTGACTAGACCAACCTTTGTTGGCAAAGTAATGTCTCTGCTTTTCAGTATGCTGTCTAGGTTGGTCATAGCTTTTCTTCCAAGGAGCAAGCGTCTTTTAATTTCATGGCTGCAGTCACCATCTGCAATGATTTTGGAGACCAAAAAAATAAAGTCTCTCACTGTTTCCACTGTTTCCCCATCTATTTGCCATGTAGTAATGGGACCAAACACCAAGATCTTAGTTTTTTCAATGTTGAGTTTTAAGCCAGCTTTTTCACTCTCCTCTTTCACTTTTATCAAGAGGCTCTTAAGTTCGTTTTCTGCCATAAGGGTGGTGTCACCTGCACATATGAGGTTATTGATATTTTCACCAACAATCTTGATTCCAGTGATTATTTTAAGTTGCTGATTAATATAAATGCATTTCAACTACCCTGCATTTTTATTTCACTTCTCCCATGATCACTGCTTTTGATATCGTATTTTATTTTTTTGTTTGTTTTCTGTGTCTCTTAAATACTTACAGCAATATATAGGCGATTTTACTACTTTCATCTTTTAACTTTTCTACTAGCTTTGTATGCAATTGATTTACTGCCTTTACTATATATTTGCTTTATCAGTGAGATTTTTTCCTTTTGTAATTTTCTTGTTTCTAGTTCTGGCCTTTTATTTTTCATTTTGAGAAGTCCCTTTAGCATTTCTTATATAGCTCATCTGGGGATTCTACACTCTTTTTGCATTTGCTTGTCTCTTAAACCTTCAACCAAGAATACTTCCTCTAGAAAGGCTTTTATTGAGATTTGATAGAAAGATCAAAACTTTTGGTGATAAGCAAAAGATGAAAGCAGCAAAATCACTGTATTTTCAAAACTTATCTCCTAACTATTCATTTCTGGGGTTCCAATTACAGTGATGTTAGAATTTTTACCATGTCTGTATATCCATATGGCTTGTACCTTATTTTTCTGTAATAATTCTTCAATAAGAATTCACTCTTATTCATCTTGTGTTCATTCTTAGTCTTCATTTATGAAATAATTTTTGGTTCACTTCTAATTCTTCCCAGAGTCTGTCACCTCTCTTTTCAAATTTTTCCTTTCTCTAATCACTATGTTTCTGTGACAAAGGAGGCATGAATATCACGGGGAAAAGAACTCTCTTCAATAAATAGTGTCTGGAAAGTTGGACAGCTACATGCAAAAGAACTAAACTGGATAACTTTTTCATACCATATACAAAAGGAAACTCGAAATGAATGGATAACTCAAATGTGAGACCTGAAACCATAAAATTCTAGTCAAACTTAAAAGCTTTGCATAGGCAAGGAAACCATCAACAAAACAAAAAGGCAACCTTCTGAATAGGAGAAGATAATTGCAAAAGATATATTTGATCAGAGGTTAATATCCAAAATGTACAAAATGCTCACTTAAGTCAATATCAAAGAAACAATCTGATTAAGAAATGAGGAGAGAACCTGAATAGGCATTTTTCCAAGGAAAAGATACAGACAGCCAACTGACAGATGCTCAAAATCACCAATATCAGGAAGATACAAATTAAGGCCACAACAAACCACCATCTCATCCTTGTCTGAATGTCTGTCATCAAAAAGACAGCAAATAACAAGTGTTGACAAGCATGCGGAAAAAAAGGGACCCCTTGCATTACTGGTGGGATTGTAAATTGGTTCAATCATTATGGAAAAAAATGTGGAGTTTCCACAAAAAGGTAAAAATAGGACTGCCATATGATTCAGCAATTTCACTTCCTGGTATTTACCAAAAAAAACCAAAAACATTAATTTTAAAATATATTTGCACTTCAATTTTCACTGCAGTACTATTTATATTAGCCAAGATCTGGGAGCAACCTCAGTGTCTATCAATAGATATACAGATTAAAAAGATGTGTGGTATACACACACACACACACACACACACACACACACAGACACACACACACATACACGTATGAAGTGGCTTAATACTCACCACTTAAAAAGGTGAAATCTTGTCATTTGGGACAAGATGACTGGATCTACAGTATACTATGCTATGTAAAATAAGTCAGACAAAGACATATACTACATGACCTCACATATGTAGAATCTAAAAAACAAAACAAAAACACAGGGAACAAATGGGTAGTTTCCAGAAGGTGGGTGGCTGGGTGGATGAAATAGTTACAGGGGTTTAAGCTATATACTAAGTCACAAGAAGGAATATACAGCATAAGGAATATGGTCAATTACACACAGTAATAACTTTGCACAGGGACAAAAAGCTAGTAGACTTATCATGTTCATCATTCCATAATGATGCAATTTTCACATCATTATGTAGTATACCTAAAACTAACAAAATAGTGCACATCAAATATATTTCAATTAAAAAAATTGTATGTTAACTCTATAAGTTTTTAAACTTCTTAATAAGGATGTTCAAACCAGTTTAGTCACTCAGTTGTGTCTGACTCTTCATGACCCCATGAACTGCAGCACGACAGGCCTCCCTGTCCATCACCAACTCCCAGAGTTTACCCAAACTCATGCCCATCCAGTCGGTGATGCCATCCAACAATCTCATCCTCTGTCGTCCCCTTCTCCTCCCACCTTCAATCTTTCCCAGCATCAGGGTCGTTTCCAATGAGTCAGCTCTTCGCATCAGGTGGCCAAAGTAGTGGAGTTTCAGCTTCAACAGTCCTTCCAATGAACACACAGGACTGAACTCCTTTAAGACTGACTGCTTGGATCTCCTTGCAGTCCAAGGGACTCTTCAAGAGTCTTCTCCAACACCACAGTTCAAAAGCATCAATTCTTCAGTGCTCAGCTTTCTTTATAGTCCAACTCTTACATCCATACATGACCACTGGAAAAACCACAGGCTTGATTAGACAGACCTTTGTTGGTAAAGTAATGTCTCTGCTTTTTAATATGCTGTCTAGGTTGGTCATAACTTTCCTTCCAAGGAGTAAGCGTCTTTTAATTTCATGGCTGCAGTTGGCATCTGCAGTGATTTTAGAGCCCGCAAAAATAAAGTCAGCCACTGTTTCCCCATTTATCTGCCATGAAGTGATGGGACTGGATGCCATGGTCTTAGTTTTCTGAATGTTGAGCTTTAAGCCAACTTTTTCACTCTTTCACTTTCATCAAGAGGCTCTTTAGTTCTTCTTCACTTTCTGCCATGAGGGTGGTCATCTGCATATCTGAGGTTATTGATATTCCTTGTTGCAATCTCGATTCCAGCTTGTGCTTCTTCCACCCCAGCATTTCTCATGATGTACTCTGCATATAAGTTAAAGAAGCAAGGTGACAATATATAGCCTTGACGTATTCCTTTTCCTATTTGGAACCAGTCTGTTGTTCCATGTCCAGTTCTAACTGTTGCTTCTTGACCTGCATACAGATTTCTCAAGAGGCAGGTCCGGTGGTCTGGTATTCCCATCACTTAAAGAATTTTCCACAGTTTGTGGTGATCCACACAGTCAAAGGCTTTGGCATAGTCAATAAAGCAGAAATAGATGTTTTTCTGGAACTCTCTTGCTTTTTCGATGATCCAGCGGATGTTGGCAATTTGATCTCTGGTTCCTCTGGCTTTTCTGAATCCAGCTTGAACATCTGGAAGTTCATGGTTCACATATTGCTGAAGCCTGGCTTGGAGAATTTTGAGCATTACTTTACCAGTGTGTGAGATGAGCACAATTGTGTGATAGTTTGAGCATTCTTTGGCATTGCCTTTCTTTGGGATTGGAATGAGAACTGACCTTTTCCAGTCCTGTGGTAAGGATGACTTTCTAGCAAAAGAGAATATTGTTAAATTTGACTAAGAAGTCAAAAATTTGAATAAACTTATAATAATAAAGAAACTGGAAAACCTGCATTGTTAAAAAAGGAATTCCATGAGGGGGTTCAAAAGAGCATACTTGTAAGCATTGATTTGAAGGAAAACACATTTTTATGTTTGTATCTATTTAAGTTGGCTCTGTGCTCAATTATGTCCTACTCTTTGCAACTCCATGGACTGTAGCCCGCCTCGCTCTTCTTTCCATGAGATTTTACAGGAGAGAATAGTGGAGTGCGTTGTCATTTCCTGCTCCAGGGGATCTTCCTGACCCAGCAACGGAACCTGCATCTGCATCTCCTGCATTGGCAGGAAGATTCTTTACCACTAGCACCACCTGAGAAGCCCATTTAAATTAGCAGCTCTCAATGAAACACAACTTCCAGGAAGAACAACTTTACCAGTATCTAGAAAAGTGGCACTTGGACATATTCTATTACCTAGTAATTCCCTAAAGAGGTTTTCCCGCAAGAGCATAAGAAGCCATGATCATAGATCTTCACTGCAACAATACTTGAAATAGTGAAGATTTGTAAGCAATTAAATTTTATGTGAAAGGGTTGGATTGATACATTGTAATGCACTCTAACAAATTAATATAATGCACCAGTAAAATGGATACAGCTCAAAATATATGAAGTGAAAAAAGCAAGGTATAGAAAAGTACATAGGTATATGAAACCACTTTGTTAAAATTTTTGAAAAATAAAGAAGCCACTGGCTAAATATTTGATTCAGACATATATATGTAATGAAAACATAAAAATATGGACTAGATACACGTGACATCACAAGGACTGCTTCCAGAGAAAGGAGGAAACCCATACACTAACAGGGAAATGATGGGATTTCAACTTTGATTTTCACCATTTGAAAAAAGAGCTGTAATAAATATGACAAAATGTCAACATGTTTTATATTCTGAAAATATACAAAATGTTGTATGAGTCTTAGTCAAAGTTTTAAATTTATATTGACTCCCCTAAAGCCCTTTGTGCCTCCCTTTCCATCTGTTTGGGTCCCATTTTCCTGAGCGGCTGTTGTTCACCAAGTTGTGTCCAACTGTTTGCAACCCCATGGACTGCAACATGTCAGGCTTCCCTGTCCTTCACTATACCCCAGAGTTTGCTCAAAGTGATGCCCACAGAGTCAGTGATGCTATCAAACCGTCTTCTGAGAGATGCCTAGTACTGTTTCCCTCCCCAGAGCAACTCTCCGAAAGCAATCTTTGCCACTTGGGAAGCCCATTTAAGTTGGCAGCCCTCAATAAAACACAACTGCAAGGAAGAACAACTTCACCAGTATCTAGAAAAGTGGGATTTGGGCATATTCTATTACCGAGCAACTCCCTAGAGAGATTATCCCACAAAAGCATAAGAGCCATGTTCCCAGATCTTCTGCCATTTGTATTTATTGTAAACTAAAGTAGGTTATTACTCTGAAATACCTAATTATCTAATTGTTTAATCACTATCCATATATACTTTCCAAACATTACAAATATCAGAGAACAGGTGGTTGCATCTTTGTAATTATAAGGCTGTTATTCTAGGAATGTGGTTTTTCCCAGGTTCCTGAAATCACATCTGCCAGGCAACATTTTACATATTGCATGTAATTCAAGGCTAGCTCAAACGAAAGCGATTAACTTGTATATTGTTTTATCATTAAATTAATGTAAGAGAATTGCATAGGGGGGTTCTAGTATTCACAATACTGAATATAATTGCATGAACATGTCTCAGTTCCCCAGATAAATAGGTTGACAAAACATATGACACACGTTTTATTTAGAGAATATTTTGCTGGAGGATATATGGTTAGAAAAATATAGGTAGAAGGATGGTTGAGCTTGGAATTAGGCACTTGCTCTCAAGGATGCTTCTCTTTCAGAGTGACCAGGAGACTATGTCCCTATAATGTACAAGCTGGAAAGTATGATGTAACTCACTGACCATGCACTTGCAGGCAGGCTGCCCTGAGTTGGAACAGAAAGCCAGTAACTTTCTATGTCCATTGGATTTCGACTTTCACCTCAGTTTATTTTCCATAGTTTTTAATATAATTCAAGATTCTTTTAATGAGTACACACATTTTTGCAACATAACAAGCAGTTTCTCAACTAGCAAATCCACTGGAAATCTCCCAGAATGTAATTTCTTTAGAAAACTGCTTTGTGAATCCTCCCATAGCCAATATGTCTATGCAAAAAAAAAAAAAAATTCCTCAATTTAATGGACCATGCAATCTAACAGACTATTCAATGTTTATCCATTACTTAAACTGTAAGGAAAAAATCAATTTAATAAATGAATTCAATACTAGGGAAATTATTCTAACAGAATATAAAAAGGTATGACAATTTATTACGTTGATTTTTAAAGAGCAATCTATATATGTATTATATGATTGGTATGGTAAAGAAAATAAGTATTTATACTAAGATTAATTTTTGCCAATGTTTGGAAAAAAGAATTATAAAAGAAGTCATTTAAAGCAAAACCTCAATTCTAAGATCTTTACAAGTATAACAGGAATTAGTAAATGTGATAGTTCTATTCCAAGTATAATGAGAAGTTTTAATATAAAATTAAAATTTGACATAATTTATGATGTGGCTAGGCTAATGAAAGGGACTTTTCCTGGTGTCTCAGTGGTAAAGAATCCACCTGCCAACGCAGCACACATTGGGTCAATCATTGTCAGGAAGATCCACTGGAGAAGGAAATGGCAACCCACTCCAGTATTCTTGCCTGGGAATCCCATGGACAGAGAAGCCTGGCAGGCTACAGTGATGGGGTTGGAAAAGTCAGACACAACTATAGAGACTAAACAACAACAGAATAATGAAAAGTAAACAATACTGAAAAATATTTGTGCTTGGTTTATCAAACTTCACGGCTATAAAATGAGTGGTAAATAGTATTTATATAACTTTTTGTATTTATATAATTATACTCAAAATTTAGAAAATATCTGATAAACAAATTTTAATACTTCTCCTCCCTAACCTTGGCAGTGATCAAGACCATCCCCATGAAAAAGAAGTGTAAAGAGGCAAAATGGTTGTCTGAGAAGTCCTTAAAAATAGCTGTAACTAGAAGAGAAGCAAAAGGCAAAGGAGAAAAGGAAAGATACACTCATTTGAATGCAGAGTTTCAAAGAATAGCAAGGAGAGATAAGAAAGCGTTCCTCAGTGATCAATGCAAAGAAATAGAGAAAAACAATACAATGGAAAACACTAGATCTCTCTCCAAGAGAATTAGACATACAAAGGGAACATTCCATGCAAAGATGGGTACAATAAAGGACAGAAATGGTATGGACCTAACAGAAGCAGAAGATATTACGAAGAAGTGGCAAGAATACACAGAAGAACTATACAAAAAAGATCCTCATGACCAGATAACCACGATGGTGTGATCACTCACCTAGAGCCAGACATCCTGGAATGTGAAGTCAAGTGGGCCGTAGGAAGCATCACTATGAACAGAGCTAGTGAAGGTGATGGAATTCCAGTTGAGCTATTTCAAATCCTAAGAGATGATGCTGTTAATGTGCTGCACTCAATATGCCAGCAAATTTGGAAAACTCAGCAGTGACCACAGGACCGGAAAAGGTCAGTTTTCATTCCAGTCCCAAAGAAAGGCAATGCTAAAGAATGTTCAAACTACCACACAATTGCACTCATCTCACACGCTAGTAAAGTAATGCTCAAAATTCTCCAAGCCAGGCTTCAGCAATATGTGAACCATGAACTTCCAGATGTTCAAGCTGGATTCAGAAAAGCCAGAGGAACCAGAGATCAAATTGCCGACATCCGCTGGATCATCGAAAAAGCAAGAGAGTTCCAGAAAAACATCTATTTCTGCTTTATTGACTATGCCAAAGCCTTTGACTGTGTGGATCACCACAAACTGTGGAAAATTCTTTAAGTGATGGGAATACCAGACCACCGGACCTGCCTCTTGAGAAATCTGTATGCAGGTCAGGAAGCAACAGTTAGAACAGGACATAGAACAACAGACTGGTTCCAAATTGGGAAAGGAGTATGTCAAGGCTGTATATTGTCACCCTGCTTATTTAACTTCTATGCAGAGTACATCATGCAAAATGCCAGACTAGATGAAGCACAAGCTGGAATCAAGATTGCCAGGAGAAATATCAATAACCTCAGATATGCAGATGACACCACCTTTATGTCAGAAATCAAAGAAGAACTAAAGAACTTCTTGATGAAAGTGAAAAGAAGAGAGTGAAAAAGCTGGCTTAAAATACAACATTCAGAAAACTAAAATCATGGCATCTGTTCCCACCACTTCATGGCAAGAAGATGGGGAGAGAACGGAAACAGTGATAGACTTTTTTGGGGGTCTCCAAAATCATTGCAGATGGTGACTGTGGCCATGAAATTAAATGACACTTGCTCTTGGAAGAAAAGCTATGACCAACCTAGACAGCATATTAAAAAGCAGAGACATTACTTTGCCGACAAATGTCTGTCTAGTCAAAGCTATGGTTTTTCCAGTAGTCATGTATGGATGTGAGAGTTGGACTATAAAGAAAATTGAGCACCGAAGAATTGCTACTTTTGAACTGTGGTGTTGGAGAAGACTCTTGAGAGTTCCTTGGACTGCAAGGAGATCCAACCAGTCTATCCTAAAGGAGATCAGTCCTGGGTGTTCATTGGAAGGACTGATCGTGAAGCTGAAACTCCAATACTTTGGCCACCTGATGTGAAGAGTTGACTCATTGGAAAAGGCCCTGATGCTGGGCGGGATTGGGGGCAGGAGGAGAAGGGGATGACAGAGGATGAAATGGTTGGATGACATCGCCGACTCAATGGACATGAGTTTGAGCATGCTCTGGGAGTTGATGATGGACAAGGAAGCCTGGCATGCTGCAGTCCATGGGGTCGGAGGGTCAGACATGACTGAGCGACTGAACTGAACTGAACTGAATCTTGACAACATTTGATTAGGGAAGATAAAAATTGGAGGAAGAATAAAGAGAAATAGAATTTTTGACACTATACACTAAAATGGTAGTGTATAAAATGGTAATCCAAATATTAATTACTAACCTAAAATTTCTCTCAGGCTGCAGAAAATTATTTAGAGGTCAGTCTTTTTTCTTCTTTTTACCCCCTCTGCCAACCCCCTATCTGGCAACCACTAATCTGTTCCCTGTATCTATAACCTTGATTTTTTTCTTTGTTTTTATTTAAGATCCTACTGTAGGGAATATGCTATGCACAGCCCTGTACTATAATTAACCTGGCTTCTTTGAAAAATAAGAATGACCTTCTCATCAGCTCCAGGCAAAGGGCTGGGAGCAGTAAAAAATACATGGTGAAAAAACATCTTGAAGATGCTGAAGTACTGATGTGACTGATGGAAAACCATTAGTGACTGGTCCCTAGCCAGAGCCTTGAGGGAGTTGTTGAGAAAGAGTGTCACTAGCCAAAGGGCTAAACAAAGTAAAAAACGGCCTGAAGGTTTGACACTGAGGACTGAGCATTGTGTATCTTTACCCCAGATCTGAGATTGCAAAGAAGAGATATCTCCAGAGCATGTACGAGGAAGCAGATGTTAACAATAAAAAGCATGCAAGTAATAGGATCTGGGCTTTTCCTGAGAATGGTACCAGCTGCTTGATCCCCACTTTATTTCTGAGTCTTCTTTTTCCTTATTATTTTGTGTCACTGCTCCCTCAGGTAGGTTTGTTGTTGGCTTGGTCCCAAAATCCTACATATAAGATAATATGGTACTTGTCTTTCTGTGTATGATTTATTTAACTTAGCATAATATCCTACAGGTCCATTAATACTGTTGCAAATAGCAAGATTTCATCTTTTTTTCTGGTTAAATAATATTCCATTTAACATATATACCATAATCTCTTTATCTACTCATCCATCAATGGACCCTTAGGTTGCTTCATTATCTTGGCTATTGCAAATAATACTGAGGTGAACACACAGCTGTTGAGTTAGTGTTTTCATTTTCTCTGGATAAATATCCAGAAATAGACTGCTGGATCATATGGTAGTTCTATTTTTTAACTTTTTGAGAAACCTCCATACTCTTTTCCATAGTGGTGACACTAATTTACTATAATTTCCTTAATGCAGACCAGTTTTATTTAATGAGTAAATATTCCATTTTATATTTTTTGCATATTGCTCAAGAACTCAACTGCAAAACAGCCTGACATTTTTGGAAATAAGCAAAACAAAACATTTAAAGTATATTCTTTTATCCAGTTAATACTTACTGAGTGCAGACATTCAATTATGTGTGCTAGGAATTTGGTATAGAATATGGTCCCTGCTCTGAAAAAGAACTTGAAATGCATAGGGTTCAATAATTGAAAAGATAAATCCATCACCTGACATTATTCCTGGAATCTAACCTGTATTAATGTGTGACAGTTAAGTGATATCATACCTATTAGCTTATCCTCGGTTTAGATGTCAGTGGAAAAACACTTCCCAGTTTCACTCTCATTAGGCAGAAAACCATCACTGAGAGGAATAAAATTATTCATGATGCAACTCTGAGATGTAGAAAGAAAAGTAGATACATAGATACACAAATAAAATTCAGTTTTACCAGCAAGGAAGAAAGGAAGAATAACTATGGAAAGGGTCATGTGTGACAGAGAAGTGATGACTTCCCTCGAAGCAAATGTACGATGAGTGTTAGGGAAATTACATCTAGAAAGGAAACTTTGACCAAGGATCTCCTGGAACAAGCATGGATTTAGTGAGGGAAGGTTGTAAGGTAGGTACAGTTCAGACATAAACCCCTTAATGCAAGTCTGAAGCTCAGTGACCAGAATACAGGGTTTGGGAAAATTGGTGAAAACACAGTTCCATTTTTCTAGGAACTGAATTCAGGTTGGAAAGGCATGAACACAAATCAGAGTAAAGTAACTGGAATTACTAAACATGAAAGAAATTTTGGCAAAGAAAAAGTGGCAAGTCCATCTCCTTGGTATAATACCCAGGAAAGAATGGGTTAACCATTGGACTAGACTCTCTTCCAGACATGGGCACACTTAAGTAAAGCTTTACCCTTAAACATTTTTTCAAAACCAACTGCAGTGATATCCAGTAATTCCAATGGATATTCCAATATCCATTGGAAACATGTCCCTGAGCGTACTGAACCTGGCTTTCAGGACTGTTCATTGTGTAGCCTGGTAAAGTATGGACCACAGCTAAACTAATGAATGAAAGCTAAATCCACATTCCTCAGATGCTAGAGAACTGACAAAATATTTAGGTTCAAAAGATCCTAGATCTTGAAGCTGTCCTGTGTTGATGCAACCCAAATGCTTGCCAGTTGTCAACCCTAATAACTAAAACACATCCCACATAGTAGCTGGGACAGTGAGGCTGCAACTGGGAGTCTGCAACTTGCATGTTCCTGCTTTATGCATAATAATTCTGTGTGCCCTGGACTCTATACTTTCTTAAAATTAGTAGGTTTTTTGCTGAGCAAGCCTATTCTATTCACGAGTTTGAATAATCAAAAACTGAAACCCACTCCACTGGTCTTATAGACATTTCATATGAATAAAATGGCTAACTTGATATTGAGCAAACTACTAAGCAGGTGTTACTTGATGTACACCTAACCAGTAGTACCACTGGTTCCATGGTCTTGGTTGAGAATGAGTCTCAAGATGAATGGACAAAGTTTAAATGCCCCAGATTTAGCTGTTAAAGAATGGTTAGCGAGGTGTTGTTGACAAAGAAATAAGTAGAAAACTTCAATTCTTTTGTACATTTATACCTTAGTGAATTAACACTATAGAGCAGTGAGAAGAGTCCTTCAAAGAGAAGCAACATTAGAATGTGAAATTGATAATGGCCTATTCTGGAGAACATACAGAAAATGCCTTTCATCTCTTAAGTTTAACAATTAGACAGTTTGCTTCAAATCTTTTAAATTTTTCATAAAGGCATTAGCAATCATTTACGGATCCATATGAACCCTACATTAATTTTCTGAGCTGAAATATGATGTTTTAGTTCATAAAAAAAGTTAAAAATATAATTACTGTATCATCCAGCAATTCTACTTCTAGGTATATGCCCCAAAGAACTAAAAACAAATGCAAAGAAATATCTATATGATCATTTTCAAGCAACATTATTCACAACAGTCAAAAGCCAGAAGCAACCCAAGTGTCCACAGATGGATGACAGATAAACAAAAAGTAATATATACATGCAATAGAATATTATTTGGCCTAAAAGAGGAATAGAATTTTGACATATGCTACAACATGGACGAACCTTCAGAACATTATGCTAACTGAAATAAAACAAATACAAATACTGTATAGTTTCACTTGCAGAACGTATATCTATAGTAGTCAAATTCACAGATATACAAAGGAAAATGGTGGTGACCAGGGGCTGAAGGTAGTGAGAATGGACAGTTAGACTGGCACACGCTTTTGCAAGATGAAAAGGGTTCTGGAGACAGATGGTAGTGATGGTTACACACAGCATGAATGTACTAAATGCCACTAAAACATACTCTTAAAATGTTTAAGATAGTAATTTTTATGTTATGTATATCTTACCACACTTTGGGGAAAAAAAATGGTGTCTTAATACTCTGAGGCTATAAAGAGCAATATTGCATAGGAACCTGGAATGTTAGGTCCATGAATCAAGGCAAACTGGAAGTGGTCAAACAGGAGATGGCAAGAGTGAATGTCGACATTTTAGGAATCAGAGAACTAAAATGACTAGAATGGGTGAATTTAACTCAGAGGACCATTATATCTACAACTGTGGGCAAGAATCCCTTAGAAGAAATGAAGTAGCCATCACTGTCAATAAAAGAGTCCAAAATGCAGTAGTTGGATGCAATCTCAAAAACGACAGAATGATCTCTGTTCATTTCCAAGATAAACAATTCAATATCACAGTAATCCAAGTGTATGCCCTGACCAGTAATGCTGAAGAAGCTGAAGTTGAACCATTCTATGAAGACCTACAATACCCTCTGGAACTAACACCCCAAAAAGATGTCCTTTCATTATAGGGGACTGGAACGCAAAAGTAGGAAGTCAAGAAACACCTGGAATAACAGGCAAATTTGGCCTTGGAGTACAGAATGAAACAGGGCAAAGGCTAATAGAGTTTTGTCAAGAGAATGCACAGGTCATAGCACTCTCTTCCAACAACACAAGAGAAGACTCTACACATGGACATCAAGAGATGGTCAATACTGAAATAAGATTGATTATATTCTTTGCAGCCAAAGATGGAGAAGCTCTATACAGTCAGCAAAAACAAGACTGGGAGCTGACTGTGGTTCAGATCATGAACTCCTTATTCCCAAATTCAGACTGAAATTGAAGAAAGTAGGGAAAACCACTAGACCAGTCAGGTATGATCTAAATCAAGACCCTTACAATTACACAGTGGAAGTGAGAAATAGATTCAAGGGATTAGATCTGATAGACAGAGTGCCTGATTAACTATGGACAGATGTTTGTGACATTGTCCAGGAGGCAGTGATCAAGACCAACACCAAGAAAAAGAAATGTAAAAAAGGCAAAATGGCTGTCTGAGGAGGCGTTACAAACAGCTGTGAAAAGAAGAGAAGCAAAAGGCAAAGGAGAAAGGAAAGATATACCCATTTTAATGTAGAGTTCTGAAGAATAGCAAGGAGGGATAAGAACACCTTCCTCAGTGATCAGTGCAAAGAAATAGAGGAAAATAATAGCATGGGAAAGACTAGAGATCTCTTCAAGAAAGTTAGAGATGCAAAAGGAACATTTCATGCACAGATGGACTCAATAAAGGACAGAAATGGTATGGACCTAACAGAAGCAGAAGATATTGAGAGGTGGCAATAATACACAGAAGAACTATACAAAAAAGATCCTCATGACCCAGATAATCATGATGGCATGATCGCTTACCTAGAGCCAGACATCCTGGAATGTGAAGTCAAGTGAGCCTTAGGAAGCATCACTATGAACAAAGCTAGTGGAGGTGATGGAATTCCAGTTGAGCTATTTCAAATCATAAAAGATGACGCTGTGAAAGTGCTGCACTCAATATGCTGGCAAATTTGGAAAACTCAGCAGAGGCCACAGGACTGGAAAAGGTCGGTTTTCATTCCAATCCCAAAGAAAGGCAATGCCAAAGAATGTTCAAACTACCACACAATTGCACTCATCTCACACTCTAGCAAAGTAATGCTCAAAATTCTCCAAGCCAAGCTTTAACAGTACGTGAACCATGAACTTCCAGATGTTCAAGCTGGATTTAGAAAAGGCAGAGGAACCAGGGATCAAATCGCCAACATCCATCAGATCATTGAAAAAGCAAGAGAGTTCCAGTTAAACATCTACTTCTGCGTTATTGACCGTGCAAAAGCCTTTGACTGTGTGGATTGCCACAAACTGTGGGAAATTCTTAAAGTAATGGAATACCATACCACTGGACATGCCTCTTGAGAAACCTGTAGGCAGGTCAAGAAGCAACAGTTAAAACTGGACATAGAACAACAGGCTGGTTCCAAATAGGAAAAGGAGTACGTCAAGGCTGTATATTGTCAGCCTGCTTATTTAACTTATATGCAGAGTACATCATGAGAAATGCTGGGTTGGATGAGTCACAAGGTGGAATCAAGATTGCCGGGAGAAATATCAATAACCTCAGATATGCAGATGCACCACCCTTATGGCACAAAGCGAAGTATAACTAAAGAGCCTCTTGATGAAAGTGAAAGAGGAAAGTGAAAAAGTTGGCTTACAGCTCAACATTCAGAAAACTAAGATCATGGCATCCTGTCCCATCTCTTCATGGCAATTAGATGGCCCAACAGTGGAAACAGTGACAGACTATTTTTTTGGGATCCAAAATCACTGCGTATGGTGACTACAGCCATGTAATTAAAAGATGCTTACTCCTTGGAACGAAAGCTATGACCAACCAAGACAGCATATTTAAAAGCAGAGACATTATTTTGCCAACAAAGGTCTGTCTAGTCAAAGTTATGGTTTTTCCAGTGGTCATGTATGGATGTGAGAGCTGGACTATGAAGAAAGCTGAGTGCCGAAGAATTGATGCTTTTGAACTGTGATGCTGGAGAAGACTCTTGAGAGTCCCCTGGACTGCAAGGAGATCCAACCAGTCCATCCTAAAGGAAATCAGTCCTAGGTGTTCATTGGAAGGACTGATGGTGAATCTGGAACTCCAATACTTTGGCCACCTGATGCAGAGTTGACTTATTGGAAAAGACTCTGATGCTGGGCAAGATTGAAGGCAGGAGGAGAAGGGGACGACAGAGGATGAGATGGTTGGATGCCATCATGGACTCAATGGGCATGAGTTTGAGTAAACTCCTGGAGTTGGTGATAGACACGGAGGCCTGGCGTGCTGCAGTCCATGGGGTCGCAAAGAGTCAGACATGACTGAGTGACTGAACTGAATACTCACCATTTATTCTAAGTTTCTATCAAATTAAACCCTTTAAAAACTAGGTAGTTTAATAAAGAAATGACAAGAGGGAAGGAGGAGAGAAGAGTGAGTAGGATGGGAAGTTAGGAGGGAGCATCCTCACTAAACTATATGCCGGTGGTTGTGTGTCAGTTCACTATGCTAGGTACCCTGGAGGAGAATTTCATAACACCCAGGAGTCACAGCGGCTTCTTCATTCCTTCATGTGGATGCAACTTATACCAATTTATATGCACCCAAATAAGTGTCTGAATGCCTGGATTATATTCAATTACTCTCACGATTAAGTGGCATAGAAAGAAAATGCAGATTTTGTATGACACTAACAATGCAAGCACAAGAAAGAAACAAGAAAATGAGCTGAAACCTCCCACTTCTAGCATGATTTATGATATCGTCATAAATCATATCATTATTTATCATATCATTGAAGTTAAAAAAGGAAATACACACAATTTAATCACATCTGATAAGAAGTACACCAGTATCAAAAACTGTAAAAAAAAAAAAATATATATATATATATACATATATATACTGCTTAGAATACAAATATATGTCCACTATACTTGAAGATGAACATGAATCTAAGAATATGCCATAATTTGGGACATTAAACAATAATTGGCATATTTCTACTATATATATTTTTAGTAAGTGCATACACTGAGGCTGTAAACTCAAATATTGAATGAAGGAGTAAGATATCAAAATAATATGGCGATTACTGCTTTGGGCAAATGGGCTGATAAATAATAGGTCATATTCAGGTTTGTTAGAAATCTCAGTTAACACCCATTCTAATAAATCTAGTAAATCTAGATTTCTGTACCATTTAATAATTAAGTAGTATGCAACTTATATATTAAATAAAAGCTTAATCAACTATAATCATTAATTTTTTAATTTGTCCATTGCCCTTGTTTATAAACTCTGAAATTTTCTTATTAAAATTAGAAACTTCTGTTTCTATTATGAAGTTAGATAAATTAGTCATGGAAATGTTAGAATCATATTGATTAATATAAGAATATAAATGTAAGCCATATGATCAATTTCCTAAATTTAATTACTGTTTTTAGTAAAAATTAATCTAAATATATAATACATCTATGCATTACTGGTTCCTAAATATTAATATCCATACTTAATAGTACAAAAATTGCTTACATAGTTTAAGAAAAAAATTACACTTAGAGCCATTTGAGTTAATTTATATGACTTTTTGGCTTGGAAAGATACTCATACAGACTTAAATTTTTGAAATATATTCTGGGTTTAATATCAAGAAGCTTTAATCTTTGTTAACACAAAATATTTGACAGATTTGTGAAAACTGTTGTGATAAAGAGAAATTTTACTAGTCTTAGAGTGAGAAAATTTGAGTAGATAAATGTATACACTATAATCAAGCAGATACATTTATTACTATAATCAGTCACTATAGAATCATTGTTATTTTATTTGCAGAGGAAATAAAATGTGAAATATTCTTCCTCTGAGGGCAAAAATATGCAATCATATTTTCAGAGGAATGAGGAAAATAAAGCAAACATCTACCTCTAAATATTTTATATATGTCCAAAGAATTCACAAACTTTTTGTGAATAAATCTAAAATGCAATACTTATCAAAATGAATTAACCTCAGTATCAAATGTACCCCCCAAAATATAACTGTTTCTTGCATAGTCTAAAACTCTGAAGGCATTAAGTAAAAGTATTTCTGGAGTTATTCAAAACAATGAGAGACTACTAAAAGAAGTGATGTTGAGTACTCTAGCTCTGAATAAATGTGTTAACAATCCTTTTTCCCTTAAAAGAAAAATGGACTTCTTTAAAAGCACAGTGTATCATTGAAATTCATATGTACTATGAATTTTGTACAAGGAAATTTGCCTTGTTCCCAAAATGATTTTAAACAAATAGCTCTCACTTGCTTTAGAACAAATGCTTTTAAAGATCATTTTTGTTAAATTTTTAATGTACTAGTTAAGGAAACACTAGAAACCATAATAATAACAAAATCCAAAAGTACCTAATGACTCAAATCTTAGTTTGTTTCTTACTGTAACAGTATATGTCTAATCAAGAGAGAAAAACCACACAGTGATGTGAAGGTGAAAAGCTTAACATAAAAAATTACTAACTGTAACAGAGAATCTGAGTAACAGGTGATTGTCTAATAAGAAGTAAAAAGAACACTAAAGAATATAGAAGTAGAATATAGGAGGAGCAGCCAGTGATTTTAGCACTGAGATATAGCACCCAAAGAAGAGTCCTAGGACAAGATCTCCTAGGACTGAGATCTTGACCTCACTGGAGATGGCATGGTCACACCTCACTGAATGGCAGAGAAGTCACTGCGGTACAGTGTTATCAAAACTGTGCAGAAATCTGCCCTTGAGGGTGCCAGAAAAAGCTATTTTCAAGATGTCTCCCCAGAGTCAATCTACTCTAAAACCACAGGGGGACGCTGCCGGTGGTTGCTAGCGCCGCTGACCACTGTGCACCAGTAGGAAGCTGCAAATGCACCGGAGTCTGCTGAGGGAGCACACACCAGAACCAGAAAGCACTGCCCTTTCCTCATCCACTATCTCTCCATCGTGTTTGCAAAGCCTTAACGGGAGGCAGCCATGGAAAAACAGACAAGGCGCCCAGATCCATTTTCACAGAGTAGTACAGTATGTGAATTTAGAGGTGAGAGGTACTCAGCCAATAACCAGCACACTTGCTCAGGTCAGGTTCACACGGCTGTCATGATGTGCGTGCAGTCTTCCTCTAATGGGTGATTGGAAGGTCCTGGCTTTTTCTTCTTTGTGATTTTTCCATCTTTCGCATTCAGTGTTCAGTGTCACAGTACTTGGTTATATCAAATTAGTCAAAGAGGAAAGAGCATGCAGAATTTCATAACAAAGTTTTCTAAGGGCATAGTCTAGATGTGGCACATACCTTTCATGCAATGAGAACTCAGTCATAGTCTGAGGTCACACCCAACTCCAAGACAAGCTAGAATATGTAGTTGAGGTGGTGTGCAGGACAAACAAGAAATGGTTTTGGTGACCAGCTAGTCAGTCACCATTATAGATTATTTCTCTTAATTTATTGTTTTCTTATCCTTGGCAGCAATGCATCTTATCCATGGTCACCATTACCCTTAGCCTGGGTGATGGTAATGTGTGTGTATATATATGCTTAGATGTCAACTAAGATCCTTCTGCCCACTGAGTTTCAGATAAGATTTACCCAAACCTCCAATTTTTTGCTCCAGAGAGGCCAGCAAATTCCCAACAGTTATTGTATTCTCATAGTTTTCTCCAAGCTTAATTTCTGCTTTCACACATACTACTGCCATTCCTCACTGCTTTGATTCAGACATGAAATCTAGACCTTTTATTGATTTCCCCAAAAAATTCCTTAGCACAATACTTGTGGATATTGAAAAATTGCCTAAAGATTTGAGAATGACAGAGGAGGTGTAAATTATAGCATCAGGAATAATTTAAAAGTACATACTAGGCAGCCTACCATCCTTTAGTAGCCACTTCTGTGAAATTTTGGTGGCTCTTCACCTCGTCTGGTTTCTTTCCTCACATGTTTCACTGCTCCCTTTCTCACCAGTCTCTATACATCTCAAGAGAAAAACAGATGCCCCTTGCTTTGTCATGCCTGACATATTAACCATTTTTATTCAGTTATTTAAGATCCTGCTAAAACACCAGTGTTCATGAGGGTCTTTCTTTCTATGCCCCCAAAATCTGTATGCACTCTAAGATAAATCCATGTTCTGGTGGTTAAATCTAGTTTTCACTTATTTCATACAAAGTCAAAATGATTTGATACAGATCACAGAGTATAATAAATGAACTCTACTAGGTCAGCATTTCCAATGTGTGTTCTATGGTACACCAGTCCTATGAAATAATTTGCAGATGATAATAATAAATAAGAGTTATGATCAACCAATTTTGAGAATTCCTGTATACTATATCCCCCCTCTTGAAAATTCATAATGCATATTAAACATATTGAAAGCCACAAAAGGTCCTATGCTAAGAAACTTATTTGGCTATGATAATAGTTAAGTTACTTGATGACATAACTTTTTTTTTCCCCCCACAAAATGCCTTCTAATGTACTGAATGCAGAAAGTCCCTTCTAGCCACAATGTTCTAAAACACTGTGATCCTTAGGCACTTATGTAACTAACAAGGAAATAATCATAAGAAAGTCAGTCCAACAACATAGGAAGAATGGGAGCTGTCATGTATTCTTTGTTAAGAGTCTTCTCAGGTGACCACTAACCCAGCCAGAGCTTTGAGCCATCTGGTTATTCTAAAGTGAGGCAAAGCCCTCAAAGACTAAGCAGAAATTAACAGGGAAGAGAGAAGGCAAACTGCCCAGCTGGTGCTTTAATCTCCCTATCTTTCTATTTTCATCATCAACGCTCCTCAGGCAGGATTTGGTTATAGGCCTGACATATGTCCTCTCCTTTCCTCTCTGGATTCATCCACTCTTAAATTCCTGTGTTCTCTTGAGAGAAATTGATTCTGCTCCCTGCACCCCTTCCCAAGCCCCATGACACTTAACCTTTTACTAATGCTGATCTTGACTCTTGATCCTTTTGGTCAAAAGTACACTTGGTTGTAACCAAATATTATAGCAAGTCAGCAGTCTAGACAGTGGAGGACCTTTACTGCCCCTTCTAACCTTGACACTATGAAATACTTTGACCTTTTTCCTAGCAGAACATATTGACTAGTGACTTTTTTTTTAATAAGAAATGCTGCTGGGCAGCACAATTCATTTGAATATTGTCACCAAGGCATGGGCTCATGTTTTTATCAGTCTGAAAGTGTCTTGAAAAACACAAAGTATGATATAAATATAAGTAAATCATTATTTTCTGTAACTTACTGAGGAAGTCTCTTTGCTGTTTTGCTACTTCAGACACTGGAAGTCAAATGAGTCAAAATCTCATTCCTCCTCTTCTCAAATAAATTAACTATTGAAAAAAAAGTAAAATGACTTACCTGTTTGGTGAATTTCAATTTGATGTCCTAAGGAATACAGGCTAGAAAATGAGTTCCTCTTTATTGTGAGGATTGTGAACCATTTTGGAAATAGGATAAAAGAGGACAGCGGGGAAAATGGTTTTGCATTGTATCCATTAAGGTAGAATTAGGCTATTAAAAAAACAAGAAAGCCAGACTGGTATGGAGCCAAGCAGGGGACGATTTTTTCCCAGAGTAAAGCAATCCGGGCTAACAATTCAACAACACAAGCAGACCTGAGGTCCTTCTCCGTTTTTGTGCAGCCATCTTTAGGAAGGTGGATGCTCCATCTCCAAAACTGAATCTGTGCTTCAGGCAAAGAAAGGAGGAAAGAAAAACGGCAAAAACTTTTGCCAGCCCAATCACTCTGAGTCTAGTTGAGTCTTACAGGAGAGTCCCAGCTGCTTCATCCAGTAACTTCTGCTTACAGCCCACTCGTCAGAATTTGGGTCACATGGGCGGTTCTGGCCGTAGGAGATGCTGAGAAATGTAGAATTTTATCTGGGCACATTGCTGCCCTCAAACAAAATTCAGTGGTGTCTGCCAAATGCCCACATACACAACGTGGAACTCCTTTAAGGAAATATCCTTTCACCGGCAAAGCCCAGCAGGCCCTAAAATGAGGGAATCTAGTAGTAATGTCTAACCTTCTCTTTCAAGCTCCCTCCAGTTTCACTGCTTTCAGAAGCCTGGCACCTAACTCGTCAGATTAGAGTTTCCAGGGCAGAATCTATTCCCAGGACAGAGTCGGACACAACTGAGCAACTGAACAACAAGAACAGAATCACCGAGCCCAACACCTCAGCTTGGCAGTCGGAGCACGGAAGCGCCCGGTGCGACACTCAATTCAAAATGGCCGCTGCAGCACGGGGTGCTCCGCGTGCGGCTCCTGTTCTGCGCTGTGGCGCATGAGCGGTACAGCCGCGCCCTGTGCAGGAGAACCCGCCTCTCCGCCCTCACCGGAAGCCCAGGGCCTTCTGGGAGAACCTGTGCTCCACAGCCCCAGCTTACACCTGTTTATCTTTGCTCAAAGAGGGACGCTCTCCTCTGCTTCAGAACTGAACTCGGTCTCCATCTCTAGGCTCCAGCGACACTGAGCGAGAGGGCCCTTGTTGGAGCCCGATTTGAAAGGCTCCGTAACGACTCCAGGTTAACCGTCATTGACTGAAAGACAACCCACGGGTAAGGCAGCAAGTGACTTCCTATTTATTAAAATAGTTGGTGGTCTGAAGATTGGAAATGAACGTTTTAACCTGAAGGTGGGAGGATGATAATTGCGTTGCTGCAGCAGGCGATGTCACATCCTGGAACCCACCGGAGTCCTGTTTCAGCACACAAAAGAATCCCAGATGAGCCAGAGTAAAGGAAAGTGAGTTTAGTTCGACAGCTTCCACAGGCAGAAGGTGGATGGTCTCAGAAAGTGAAAGCAATCCCAAAGCATGGAGTCGTAGGTTCCTAAAGGTTAAGAAATTTCATAGGCTAATGAGTGGGAGGAATGTTCTTGCTATTTCATGGTAGGGTGAGGAATTTCCCAGAACTGAGCCATTGCCCACTTTTTTGCTTTTTTTTTTTTTTTTTGGTCACGCCATGCTGCTTGTGGTATCTTAGTCCCCAACTAAGGGTTGAATCTGGGCCCCT
Source organism: Cervus canadensis (assembly GCF_019320065.1). Classification (NCBI taxonomy): domain Eukaryota; kingdom Metazoa; phylum Chordata; class Mammalia; order Artiodactyla; family Cervidae; genus Cervus; species Cervus canadensis. Next base: position 86,156,876 of record NC_057392.1, read on the forward strand.
GACAGTGAAAACGCCAAGTTCTAACCACTGGATTGCCAGGGAAGTCCCTTTTTGGCCATATGCCCCCTCAGAATTGTCATGGTGTAGGGGGGAGTGATTTATACTGTTACAGTGCAGATGCCTGCATGGATGCTAAATTGCTCCTGTCATGACTGACTCTTTGCAACTGCATGGACTGTAGCCCATCAGGCTCCTCTATCCATGGGATTCTTCAGGCAAGAATACTGAAGTGGGTTGTCATTTCCTCCTCCAGGGAATCTTCCTGAGTCAGGGATCAAACCTGCATCTCCTGAAATGGCCGGCAGGTTCTTTACCACTAGTGCCACCTGCCACCTGGGAAGCCCTACAGTGATGGTATAATGAAGCAAAGGTCAAAGACTGGAGTGTTTCCAAATCTACCTTGGTTTCACCTAATTCTAGCCCAGCCTTTATTGCATCCCAAGAGCTATGCCGCCTTTTCATTATCAAGCGTTTCTGTCCTGCCCCTCCTTCTGTCTGAAGTGCATGCAAGTGTGCTAAGTCACTTCAGTCATGTCCAGCTTTTTTCAACCCTGTGGACTGTGCCTGCCAGGCTCCTCTGCGCAAAGGATTCTCCATGCAAGAATATTGCAGTGGGTTGCTGTGCCTTTCTCCAGGTGATCTTCCCAACTCAGAGATCAACATGCATCTCCTGCATTGGCAGGCAGGTTCTTTACCACTAGCACCACCTGGGAAGCCCCTCAATTATATATAATAGCCTAAAGCAATGCCTGTTGAAGTCTGGCCAATAGTATCTGTTGTATACATCATCTGTGATGCTGCTTCTGGAATGCACAGATTATTTGGCTCAACCAGATGCCTGAATCAGAATCTCTAGGGAAAGTGCTCAAGAGTTTTCATCTCCATTAGTGGTTCTTACACATACTAAAGTTAGAGAACTTATAGCCCAAACTCAAATGCTTATAGAGATCAGAAAGTAACACAAACAAGTGAATACACTGAACTACATATAATTCGATAGGAAATGGGAGACAGTGGAACATATGACCTAGCTAAAGGAGGTAGAAACCACTCAGTGCCTGCCTATAGCTGTCACATGGCCATATTGACCCTGCATTTCCAGTTCTTTTCATTTTTTTAAGGCAGGATAAACAGATTTTTATGTAAAATCTGATTTTTTAATGGCCAGGAACTAGTTTTAAAATATTTAAAGGAACCACCATATGATCCAGCAATTCCTCCTCTGGAAATATATCTGAAGAAAATGAAATCATTATTTTGAAGAGATATTGGCACCTCCAGGTTCATTGGAGAATAATTCACAATAGTTGAGACATGGAGACAGTTTATATCCTGCAGTGTATGAGTGGATAAAGAAAATGTGTGTGTGTGTATGTAATAGTCCCCCCTTACCTCCAGGGTATATGTTTCAAGACCCTCAGTGGATGCCTGAAAATGCCCATAGCACTGAACCCTATGTATACTATGTTTTTTTCTATATATACATACATGTGATAATGTTTAACTTAAAAATTAGGTACAGCAAGAGATTAACAATAATAATAATAAAATAGAACAATATACTATATTACAAGCTATGTAAATGTGATCTTTCTTTTCCTCTCTCTCAAATATCGTTTAATTTCTTATACATCTTAACTAAACAGTTATCACTCACTATGGCTTTAACTTCTGCAGTTTGAGATATCACAGCAAAACTAGCATAAATTTCATTTTCACAGTTTCACCAATAAAAGATTCATTCTTACAAAGCGATCTCAGCATATAATTTTTTTTTCTTTCCCTATTGAATTGAGAACTGTCAGCTTTTCACTCAAAGGAAGCACTTTATAGCTTCTCTGGCCTATCTGAGTTGCCAGCATCACTACTCTTGCGTGCTGTGGCTATTATTTAGTAAAATAAGAGTTACTTGAACACAGTTACTCTGATACCAAGATGGTGGATCTGGTAATTGAGATAACTAGGAAATCCTGCAATTTGCAACAACATGTATGAAACTTGAGAGCATTATGCTAACTGAAGTGAGTCTTGCAGAGAAAGACAAATGCTGTATGATCTCAACTGTATATGGAATTTATACAAAATTAACTCTTGGAAACAGTAGATTCGGGGTTGCCACATGCTGAGGTTGGGGAAAATGGGAAGATGCTGTTCAAAGGGTACAAATTTCCAGTTATAAGATGAATAAATTCTGGGCATCTACTATAAAGTAGGTGACTGTGGTTAACAATATTATATAAGGGAGGTGGGAGGGGGTGTTCAGGATGGGGAACACATGTAAATCCATGGCTGATTCATGTCAATGTATGGCAAAAACCACTGCAATATTGTAAAGTAATTAGCCTCCAACTAATAAAAATAATTGGGGAAAAAAATTTAAAAAAAAAACAGAAAAAAGAAACAGTATTATATAGTACACTGGGAAGTTGCTAAGAGTAAATCTTAAATGTTCTCACCACAAAAAAAATGTGAGGTGATGAATGTGTTAATAACCTTCTTTTGGTTATCATTTCACAATATATACAAATCTCAAATCATTATATTTTTTACCCTTTTCATACACATTAGTTGTCAATTATATCTCAACAAAGCTGAAAAAAAAATATTTAAAGGAAAGCCTTTTAACAAACGGTTCAGAAACAACTAGAATTTTCCATTTATAGGCAAAAATATGAATCTAGATACAGACTTTATGCCTTTCACAAAAACTGATTGTTCAAAATAAAGTAATTCAAAATGGGCCATGAAACATAGAACTATAAAGCCCCTGTAAGATAACATGGGCTTCCCTGGTGGCTCAGACGGTAAAGGATCTGCCTGCAATGCAGGAGACCCGGGTTCAGTCCCTGGGTCGGGAAGATCCTCTGGAGAAGGAAATGGCAACCAACTCCAGTATTCTTGCTGGAGAATTCTATGGACAGAGGAGCCCAGTGGGCTACAATCAATGGAGTTGCAAAGAGTCGGATATGACTGAGGGACTAACACTTTCACTTTCAAGATAACAAAGAAGAAAACCTAACTGACCTTGGGTATGGCTTTTTAGATGCAACAGCAAAGGTACTATACAAAAAGAAATAACTTGAGGGCTCCTTTGTTGACTCACTGGTAAAGAATCCACCTGCCAGTGCAGGAGACATGGGTTCAATCCCTGATCCAGAAAGGTCCCACATGCTGCAGAGCAACTTAAGCCCATGCATCACAAGCTATTGAGCCTGTGCTCTAGAGCCCGGGAGCCGCAACTACTGAGCTCACATGCTGCAACTGCTGAAGTCATGTACCCTAGAGCCTGTTCTCCACAACAGGGGAGGTTGCCGCAATGAGAATCTCACTTGCCAGAACTAAAGAGTAGCCCCAGCTTGCCACAATTAGAGAAAAGCCGGTGCAGCAGTGAAGACCCAGCGCAGCCAAAAATAGTTTTGAAAAAGAATAATTGGTAAGTTTGGCTTCATTAAAATTAAAAACTTGTTTTATGAAAGAAAAATGCCAAGAGAATCAGTCACTAAGCCACAAATTGAAAGTATTTTCAAAAGACATATCTGATAAGAGTATTTTCCAAAATGAAAATTAACAACCCAATTAAAAAATGAGCAAAAGGCCTGAACAGATACCTCACTGAAAAACATATAGATGGAAAATAGGCATAGAAGAAGATGTTCAGCATTAGGGAATTGCAAATTAAAGCAACGATATACCACTGCACGCTTACTCTGTGTGTGTTGAGTCACTAAGTCACGTCTGAGTCCTTGCGACCCCATGTACTGCAGCACGCCAGGCTTCCCTGTCCTCACTGTCTCCTGGAGATATTATTAGAATGGCCAAAATGCAAAAAAAACTGACAATACCAAATGCTGATGAGGATGTAGAACAACAAAGTTGCTGGTGCGAATGCCAAATGGTGCAGCCACTTCGAAAGACAGCTTGTAGTGTCTTATCACACAGTCCAGCAGCTGTGCCTGGGATATTTATCCAAACGATTTGAGAATATATATCCACACAAAAACCTACACAAAAAGTTTATGGAAACTTATAGAAGCTTTCTTAATAATTGCCAGAACTTGGAAGCAACCAAGGTGTTGTTCAGTAGGTGAATAGATCAATAGTGTGGTACATCTAGACAATGAATATTATTCAATACAAAAAAAGAAATGAGTTCTCAAGTCACGAAAAGACATGGAGAAAGCAAATGCATATTACTAAGTGAAAGAAGTAGTCTGAAAAGGCTACATACTGTATGTATCCAACCATATGACATTCTGGAAAAGGCAAAACTGGAGACAGCAGAAAGGAATAACATTTGCCCTGGGTTACAGAGGTTGAGTGGCAGGGCAGGGTGGGGGTGACAAGAGGAAGAGCTCAGAGGATTTTTAGTGTGGTAGAACTGTTCTGTAGGAAACTATAAAGATTGATACATGTCATAACACTGTTTCAAAATGTATAGAATGTACAATGCTAAGACTGAACCATAATGTAAGCTATAGGCTTTAGATAATGATATACCAGTGTAGATTCATAAGTTGCAACAAATGTACCACTGTGATGCAAGATATTGATAGTGGGAAAAGTTTGGGGAGGCAAATCAGAGGGTATATGAGATCTTTCTTTAGTTTCCACTCAGTTTTGTGGTGATTAAAAGTACTCTAAAAGATAAAGTTTATTAATTAAAAAAATTTTTTTAAAGAAATTGTATTGGTAAATCAAAGTATGTCTTTGGGCTGCCAGATCAGAACATCTACGATAGAATATAAACTTGCAGTTTTGGAGTAAAAAACGCATTAGAGATTATCTGATTGAAGTCAATAATCTTATAAATGAGAACATTTAGGCTCAAAAAGTAAGTGGTTTGACCACGAGGGCAGAGCTAGTGTTGACAGAACGTGTTCAAGTACCAGACCACTAAACCCTTGTACCAACTGACTTTCTTGATAAATTTTACATGTGGTAGTCGTTAAACTTTAGCTTTAAGAGAGATTATCTTTCTCTGTAATAATATTAATAATATTGATAGTATTTTATATTTATATTAAAATCTTAAGCATATCTTATTTCCATCAGTACAATACAAAATATCACCACAAAACACCCTCCAACAAAGATCAATAGAGATAAATAAATGGTTTAACTTAAAAATGCATTTCTCTGGGGAATTCCCTGGAGGTCCAGTGGTTAGAACTCAGTGTTCTCACTGTCGGGACCCCTGGTTCAAACACTGGTTGGGGAATTAAAAAAAAAAATGGTATCTCTCCTTAAAAATACATTGGCCATGAACGGAACAGAAGCAGATAGTAAGATAACTGTCTCTTGAATCTAGAGCTCAGGATTGTGACGAGGCAGGAATACCCAGAGTCTTCTGGAGTTATGGGGCTGAGAGGGCCACGTACAGACGGGCCCTCTGCAAGGAGTAGATGGCTTCTCTGGCCAAGGATGCAACCTCCAACAAACCGCAACCCTCATTCAGGGCTCACTGCTTTCAGTGGTGATAAGAGCAGGGAGCACACTGGTCAAGTCGTTTTCAGACTAAATCTGTAGCTTTCTTTGACATCACCATAGGATGACGTATTTAATGAGAACCTCAAACCACCAGTTTCTGAGTCACACATCCAGGGAGGAGTCTAAGAGGTGTTACATATTTGCCAAGCATCCAGTACCAGAGTCAATTTCAAACCCAGGCAGTCTGACTCCTAAGCTTGCTCTCTTAACCTATCTCACAGTTAGAGGTTGTTATGGACTATCACACAGTGAAACAATGACCTGATCTACAGAATGCCTAACAACTTGATTAACTGTTGTTTTTCACAGAAGCAACTACTTTATTTTGCTATCTACATTGTAGTTTTGATAACACCCTGCCACAGGCAACATTGTTTTGATTTCTATCACCATAGATTAGTTTTACCTATACCTTAACTTTGTTGTTCCTTGTTCCTTGTTCAGTGGCTCAGTCATGTCTGACTACTTGCAACCCCATGGACTGCAACAAGCCAGGCTTCCCTGTCCTTCACCATCTCCTGCAGCTTGCTCAAACTCATGTCCATTGAATCAGTGATGCCATCCAGCCATCTCATCCTCTGTTGTCCCCTTCTCCTCCTGCCTTCAATCTTTCCCAGCATCAGGTTCTTTTCTAATGAGTCAGCTCTTCCCATCAGGGGTCCAAAATATTGGAGCTTCAGCTTCAGCATCAGTCCTTCCAATGAATGTTCAGGGTTGATTTCCTTTAGGATTGACTGGTCTGATCTCCTTGCTGTCCAAGGGACCCTCAAGATTCTTCTCCAACACCACAGTTCAGAAGCATCATTTCTTTGGCCCTCAGCCTCCTTTATGGTTCAACTGTCACATCCATACGTGACTACTGGAAAAACCATAGCTTTGACTGTACAGCCCTTTGTCGGCAAAGTCTCTGCTTTTTAATACACTGTCTAGACTTGTCATACCTTTTCTTCCAAAGACAAGCGTCTTTTAATTTCATGGCTGTAGTCAACATCTGTAGTGATTTTGCAGCCCAAGAAAATAAACTCTGTTGCTATTTCCATTGTTTCCCCATCTATTTGCCATGAAGTGATGGGACCGGTTGCCATGATCATCACTTTTTGAATGTTGAGTTTTAAGCCAAGTTTTTCACTGTCTTCTTTCACTTTCATCAAGAGGATCTTTAGGTCTTCTTCACTTTCTGCCATAAAGGTGGAGTCATCTGCATATCTGAGGTTATTTATAATTCTCCTGGCAATCTTGATTGCAGCTTGTGATTCATCTGGCCCACATTTCTCATGATGTACTCTGCATATAAGTTAAATAAGCAGGGTGACAATATACAGCCTTGACACACTCCTTTCCCAATTTTGAACCAGTCTCTTGTTCCATGTTCAGTTCTAACTGTTTCTTTCTAACCTGCATACAGGTTTTGCAGAAGTCAGGTAAGGTGGTCTATTATTCCCATCTCTTTAAGAATTTTTCACAGTTTGTTGTGATCCACACAGTCAAAGTGTTTAGCATAATCAATGAAGCAGAAGTAGATATTTTTCTGGAATTTTCTTGCTTTTTCCTATGATCCAGTAAATGTTAGCAATTTGATCTCTGGTTCCTCTGCCTTTTCTAAATCCAGCTTGAACATCTGGAAGTTCATGGTTCACGTACTGTTGAAGCCTAGCCTGGAGGATTTTGAGCATGACCTTGTTAGCCTGTGATGTGAGTACAATTGTACACTGGTTTTAACATTCTTTCGGATTGCCCTTTGGTATTGGAATGAAAACTGACCTTTTCCAGTCCTCTGGCCACGACTGAGCTTTCCAAATTTGCTAGCGTACTGAGTGCAGCACTTTAACAGTATCATCTTTTAGGATTTGAAATAACTCAACTAGAATGATATCACTTCCACTAGCTTTGCTCATAGTGATGCTTCCTAAGGCCCACTTGACTTCACATTCCAGGATTGTGTGGCTCTAGGTGAGTGATCACACCATCATGGTTATTCACGTCATTAAGATCTTTTTTGTACAGTTCTTCTGTGAATTCTTGCCACCTCTTTGTAATGTCTTCTGCTTCTATTAGGTCCATACCATTTCTGTCCTTTATTATGTCTAATTTTGCATGAAATGTTCCCTTGGTATCTCTAATTTTTTTGAAGAGATCTCTAATGTTTTCCATTCTATTGTTTTTCTCTATTTCTTTGCATTGTTTACTTCGGAAGGCTTTCTTACCTCTCCTTGCTATTCTTTGAAACTCTGCATTCAGATGGATATACATTTCCTTTTCTCCCTTGCCTTTTGCTTCTCTTCTATTCACGGCTATTTGTAAGGCCTCCTCAGACAACCATTTTGCCTTTTTGCGTTTCTTTTTCCTGGGGATAGTCTTGATCACTGCCTCCTGTACAATATCACAAACCTCTATCCATAGTTCTTCACTCTATCAGATCTAATCCTTTGAATCTATTTGCCACTTCCACTATATAATCATAAGGGATTTGATTTAAGTCATACCTGAATGGTGTATTGATTTTCCCTACTTTCTTCAATTTAAGTCAGAATTTTGCAATAAGAAGTTCATGATCTGAACCATAGTCAGGCCCAGGACTGTATAGAGCTTTTGCATCTTTGGCTGTGAAGAATATAATAAATCTGATTTCAGCATTGACCATCTGGTGATGTCCATGTGTAGAGTTTTCTCTTATTTTGTTGGAAGAGGGTGTTTGCTATGACCAGTGTGTTCTCTTGGCAAAACTCTGTTAGCCTTTGCCCTGCTTCATGTTGTATTCCAAGGCCAAACTTGCCTGTTATCCAGGTGTTTCTTGATTTTCTACTTTTGCATTCCAGACCCCTATGATGAAATGAACATCTTTTTTGGGTGTTAGTTCTAGAGGATCTTGTAGGTTTTCATAGAATCATTCAATTTCAGCTTCTTCAGCATTTCTGGTTGGGGCATATACTTGGATTACTGTAGTATTGAATGATTTACCTTGGAAATGAACCAGAATCATTCTGGTATTTTTGAGATTGCACCCAAGTATTGCATTTCAGATGCTTTGTTGACTATGAGGTCTACTCCATTTCTTCTAAGGGATTCTTGCCCACAGTCCTAGATATAATGGTCATCTGAATTAAATTTGCCCATTCCTGTCCATTTTAGTTCACTGATTCCTAAAAGGTCAGCATTCACTCTTGCCATCTCCTGTTTGACCATTTCCAGTTTACCTTGACTCATGGACCTAACATTTCATTCTTTAACTTTACATGAATGCAATTATAGTTTGTAGTCTTTTGCATCCTTCACTCAATGTTTTTAAGTTTCATCTATATTGTACCATGTATCAGGTTCATTCTTTTTGTACTCCATTGTATGGATACACCACAATTTGTTATTGATAGACACTTAGGTTACCTCCAGTTCTTGGCTGTTATGGATAAAGTTGCTATGGACATTTTTTACATGTCCTTTTTTTGGACATATATTTCCATCTCCTTTGGGTAAACACCTGAGAATAAGAGTCATAGAGTAGGAACTGACAAGCAGTTTTCCAGAGAAATGTTATCATTTTATACTCTGAATCACATTGTTTCAGTTCCTTCCCATCTTCACCAACTGCTTCTAGCAGGGGCAAAATGGTAACCTCATTGTAGTTTAATTTGCATTTCCCTTATGAATAATGATACTAAGCAGTGTTTCATGTGCTTATTAGCTAATCATGTATCTTATTTTGTAAAGTTCCTATTCAAGCTTTTGCCCATTTTAATTGGGTTGATTGTCTTCTTAATATTGATTTGTAGGATTCTTTTATATTTACTGAACTCTAGTGCTTTGCCTGATATATGTGTTGCAAGTATTGCGGCTCAGCTTATGCCTATCTTTCATTTTTTCTTTATGGTGTCTTTTAAAAAGCAGAGTTTTAACTTTTTGTTAAGTCCTATTTACCCATTTTCTTCCAGAATACTTTTAGCATTAGCCATTGTTTGAGTCTATGATTTATCTCAAAATAATGTTAGTGAATGATAAAAGGTAATGATCAATGTTAAATTATCTTTCATGCATTTATCCAGTTGTTCCAGAACCAATTGTTGGAAAAAATTTCCCTTCTTCCCTAACATTCTTAATACCTTTGTTAAAAATCTGTTGACCATAAAAAGTGAGTCTGTTTCTGAATTCTATTCTGTTCCATTGATTTTTTTGTCCTTGTACTAATATCACTGTGTTCATTACTGTAGCTATATAGTAAGTCTCAAAATCAAGTAGTGTTAAGTCCTCCAACCTTGTTTTTTATTTTCAATATTGTTTTGTTTGAAATATAGATTCTTATATTTCAAAATAAATTTTAGAAACATCTTGTTAGTATCCACCCTTCCCTTAAAAAAAAAAAAAAAAGCCCATTGCTGTTTTAAGTGAGGTTGCACTGAATCTCTGGGTCAATTTCACAGAATTTACATCTTAAATATATTGCATAAGCCCATCCATAAAAATGGTATAATCTTCCATTTATTTAAGTTTCTTGAAATCTCTCTTAGAAATATTTTTAGTCTACTGTGTAGAAGTTGTGCACACTTTTATTAAATTTATTCATAAGTATGAAATGCTTTTGATATTATTATAAAGCATACTATTTTAAAGTTCCACTTTCCAAATGTTTGTTGCTAGTATATGGAAACACCAATATATCTACTGCTACAGATTTACCATATAAAAGCATTTTAAATATTTAAAAAGCAAATCAATACATTTAACTATGAAAAATGTATATCAAATGTAGTTTACTCATTCATAAAATTGATTTTTCAGAATTTATTTCCCAGTAATGACTTCATCTATTGATAGTCTTTTCATCCAAGCTAAAACTATTAAGGGGGATGTAACAGGTGACACCAGAAATAAAAGTATTTAACTAAATGCTTCAGTTTCTATGTTCTCTGCCCTAGGCTTATCAACCAAGCCTTAATCTAGTACATTTTAATTTAATCTTTTAATCTAGTAGTTAATCCATGTTCAAATTCATGTTAGAAGTTTAAGTATTTTAAGCTAGTTTATAAACTATATTTTTAAGACATAAAAATTGATCAATTAATCTAGTTTCTAAGATAGAAAATTTATATATCTCCTCTTCAACAGTTTTCTAATTTTATAAATATCTCCTATTCCTTCTCAAATCTCTAAAGTCCCTATATATTCCCATATTTTTTCCTTTACTTCCTAATATCCTTATTATTCTTTACCTCTCCCTACACACTGATTTTCTTACTTCTATCTTAAAGGTAACTAGATTTTACTTTTCTTGAATGAACCTTCATGAGAGGGTCTTCCTCCAACCCCCACCATCTTTTTCTCTTGGCTAAACTCCTTGTACAAAAATGATCTTCACGACCCAGATAATCACAATGGTGTGATCACTCAGCTAGAGCCAGACATCCTGGAATGTGAAGTCAAGTGGGCCTTAGGAAGCATCACTACGAACAAAGCTAGTGGAGGTGATGGAATTCCAGTTGAACTATTTCAATTCCTGAAAGATGATGCTGTGAAAGTGCTGCACTCAATAGTCCAGCAAATTTGGAAAACTCAGCAGTGGCCACAAGACTGGAAAAGGTCAGTTTTCATTCCAGTCCCAAAGAAAGGCAATGCCAAAGAATGCTCAAACTACTGCACAGTTGCACTCATCTCACACGCTAGCAAAGTAATGCTCAAAATTCTCCAAGCCAGGCTTCAGCAATACATGAACCATGAACTTCCAGATGTTCAAGCTGGTTTAAGAAAAGGCAGAGGAACCAGGGATCAAATTGCCAACATCCGCTGAATCATCGAAAAAGCAAGAGAGTTCCAGAAAAACATATATTTCTGCTTTATTTACTATGCCAAAGCCTTTGACTGTGTAGATCACAATAAACTGGAAAATTCTGAAAGAGATGGGACTACCAGACCACCTGACCTGGCTCTTGAGAAACCTGTATGCAGGTCAGGAAGCAACAGTTAGAACTGGACATGGAACCACAGACTGATTCCAAATAGGAAAAGGGGTACATCAAGGCTGTATATTGTCACCCTGCTTATTTACCTTATATGCAGAGTACATCATGAGAAACACTGGGCCGTAAGAAGCACAAGCTGGAATCAAGATTGCCGGGAGAAAAGAAATATCAATAACCTCAGATATGCAGACTACACCACCCTTGTGGCAGAAAGTGAACAGGAACTAAAAAGCCTCTTGATGAACGTGAAAGAGGAGAGTGAAAAAGTTGGCTTAAAGCTCAACATTCAGAAAACTAAGATCATGACATCTGGTCCCATCACTTCATGGGAAATAGATGGGAAACAATGGAAACAGTGTCAGACTTTTATTTTTGAGGGCTCTAAAATCACTGCAGATGCCGATTGCAGCCATGAAATTAAAAGACGCTTACTCCTTAGAAGGAAAGTTATGACCAACCTAGATAGCATATTAAAAAGCAGAGACATTGCTTTGCCAACAAAGGTCCGTCTAGTCAAGGCTATGGTTTTTCCAGTGGTCATGTATGGATGTGAGAGTTGGACTGTGAAGAAAGCTGAGCACTGAAGAATTGATGCTTTTGAACTGTGGTGTTGGAAAAGACTCTTGAGAGTCCCTTGGACTGCAAGGAGATCCAGCCCATCCATCCTAAAGGAGTTTAGTCCTGGGTGTTCACTGGAAGGACTGATACTGAAGCTGAAACTCCAATACTTTGCCACCTCATGCGAAGAGGTGACTCACTGGAAAAGATCCTGATGCTGGGAGGGATTGGGGGCAGGAGGAGAAGGGTACGACAGATGATGAGATGGCATCACCGACCCGATGGACATGGGTTTGAGTAAACTCCGGGAGTTAGGGATGGACAGGGAGACCTGGTGTGCTGCAACTCATGGGGTCGCAAAGAGTCGGACATGACTGAGTGACTGAACTGCCCTGAATCTCCTTGAATGTCTTTATCAGGTTCTCATTAAACAGACTCTCATATCATCACATGCCTGGAACTTAGAAGGGATTCACTTTATTTCTTATATGTGAAATAAGTCTGAATTCTATTCTCAACTTTCCCTAAATTCCCTAATTAACATCTCTATAATTAATTTCAATAACTGTTTTCCAATCTTAACCCCGTTGAACATTTTTGGTATGTTTGGTACCATTGGTGTCTCTCTCCCTGACATGGTCATCTTGTGTTTGCTTTAATCTCTTCTGTTCATGTCATGTATCCACCCTGTTCTATTCCTTATATTCCTCCAACTCACTTTTATTGATCTTCTAGTTATTTTCCTTTACCTTCATTTCTCAAGAGTTCATACAATTTCCAGTTTAAATTAGTTTTATGGGTCAGACCTTCTACTCTCTCAGAGTACCCATGTTAATGCAAAAAAGACAGATTTTCTAGGAAGACAGTTCTACAGATGTCTAGATTGTGAATACAAGCCACTTTTGTTCAAGTTTCAAAGATTTTTACCTTCCTACGCACTGAGTCAGGTGCGTAAACTGTGTATAGAAGTCCTTTGAATGGCTCCCAATTCTACATTTCTAGCTAGGATACCAGGCCTGAATACCTATAGAGGGTTCCTATGAATAAGGTTATATGGAATTTGACACATCAAATCAAAATTTGTTCCTTCTATAAAATGCATTTTTCTTTCTAATTCTGAGATTGCAGTAATTTATCAATGACCAAGCTGTTCTGACACATACCTAACTTTCTAACTTGTAGTTTCAAAGACCACCACACTAAGACAAGACCCTACAATCTGATGATTTCGCTATTCCGGTGGTCTCTAGTTAGAGATTTTTATTTTTAAATGACTAGTTTATGCCTTTTCATTGCTCTCAACATAAGATTGACTGAAAGTCTGCAAAACTTTGCATGATCTGGCACTCACCTCCCTTCCCAAATCTTCATATAATCAGTGTCCCTGATATCTCATAAATCTGCATCAGCCCTTGACAGTTATCATTATTATAATCAAATAGATATTTATAAAATTATATCAGTGTCATTTTAAAAATGGAAAGGGTCTGGTTAAATATAGCTTCCAGACTACATTCATCTAAAAATATAAAGATTGTATCAATTTACTCAGTCTTTATGCCCAGAACCTTGTGTGGCACCTCAGACACAGTAGGCCACATGAATTAGTGAGAGAATAATGTACATATCAAAACAGTATCACTTTAAAAATTGAAAGAGTCTAGTTAAATATAGTCTATATCTAAAAAGTCAAGAATAATGAAGTGCAAACTCTGCCGTATAAACAGAAGATGAAGTAACCATTAATCATTCCCACAATTTTCAGAGGTCTTAATTCCTCCAAGAACAACATCAGTCATTGCTACTGGCCCAGACTTCATATTTCAGTATCTCACAAGGGAAAAAGTCCCTAGCACTTGCCATTTGACATTAGCATTTAACTAATCCATCTAGCTTTATTAATGAGAGCTAGCACTGACACATACAGCTGGAAGAAGGAAAGAGCTGTTTAAAAGTAAAACATAATTTTTGTTCATCTGTTTAATATTGTAAAAGGGGCCATGGCAGAAAAGCAAATGGAAATACACATGAACAAAATACACAGTACTTTAACTGTGCATACTGATGGAAAAGGAAATGAGTTTTCATTTATTTATTACTTGTTAAGTGTGTGAAACAGGAATGCCAGAGTTAAAACTCCCTTAGCCCAGTCCAGTCAGGCCTCTACCAAGTTGTTTTCTCTTCCTCCTTTGGCCTATAGAACTTCTTATATACAACTTTACTACTTACCGAATAACCATATAGTAATGTCTCTGTGCCTGAGCTTATTGATTTGTAGAAGTGGGGATACTTCTGATCCTTACCTGGTTGCACCTAAGATATTTAATCATAGTGGTTATTACATAACAATTAATCAATACCTGCTAACTCATTATTATTAGTGTAGAATATTTATGGATGGAGATTTGATCAATTTCCTTGGCATCAAATTCCAGTGTCAGTCAGCAGTTCTATTAGTTCTTTCTCCAATTAACCTACACATTTTTATCTACAATCTAAACTCATCGGAACCATTCCTAAAGACATTATTTAGACCCACTCACACGGGTCATTGCCCTTTGTTAAGAAGATCTTTGTTCAGTAGGCTATCCAATTACCTGGCCTTTTACCCTGGCCCACAATTTGCATCTTGGCTTTATGGGGTTACCATTTTTAAGCTCCCTACTTTTGCAACCCTCTATCTGCTACTCATCCTTCAAATATGGATGGCCAACCAAAGCATGTCACCAGAACAACAAATATTTCTTCCCTTATACTGCTTTCCCATAAAATGCAATTGATCTACCTCCCTAATCACTGTGGGATGTAAATTCTATATTTACATCTTTTATCATAGTTATTTCCATATTTCCTTCTTTGACCATTTTTTCCCAACAACATAGACTAACTGGCTGTTTTGTAACAGAATTAAGGAATTTTTCCCTCTGTAAAGAGACTTAGAAGCACATTCTAGCACATCCAGAAGGAGAATATCCAAGAGGAAACAATATCTGTCTTTCCTCCTGACAAAAGCATATCACCCATCCATACGGAACATGGCAGACTCATTACCCCAGGCCTATCAAGATGACATGTCAACTTCAACTGGCTTCTTCCATGGCAATTACTCATCTGGTCCCACTCCATAGCACATGACATTCCAAAATGAAGAACATGAAAAGATTCCAGTACTGAAGAGACATATGGCAATACCAAGAACCCCCCTAGAAATTCCAAGGACTTTACTAGGATATGGTTCAGTGGGAATGTTATTGGGCAGCAATTCCTCAGAACTTACTCTCTGCCCACAAAAACTGAAACTCAAGTTTTCTAGAGGTAAATCCAAGATGGATGCTTGGAGAAAATTAGAAATCCCTTCTTGTCTAGAACTCTTTAAACAGAACAGGGCCACCCAGAGAATATGGCAATAATGACTAATGTCTAGGTGCAATTGACCAGACCCTTGTTTGCTCTTTTATTCTCTAACTTTCCAATTCTGATCCTCCTTGATTTCTTTTTTTTTTTTTTTCAATTTCTCCTTTATTTATTTATTTTTTTTCAGTGGGTTTTGTCATACATTGATATGAATCAGCCATAGAGTTACACGTATTCCCCATCCCGATCCCCCCCTCCCACCTCCCTCTCCACCCGATTCCTCTGGGTCTTCCCAGTGCACCAGGCCCGAGCACTTGTCTCATGCATCCCACCTGGGCTGGTGATCTGTTTCACCACAGATAATATACATGCTGTTCTTTCAAAACATCCCACCCTCACCTTCTCCCACAGAGTTCAAAAGTCTATTCTGTATTTCTGTGTCTCTTTTTATGTTTTGCATATAGGGTTATCGTTACCATCTTTCTAAATTCCATATATATGTGTTAGTATGCTGTAATGTTCTTTATCTTTATGGCTTACTTCACTCTGTATAATGGGCTCCAGTTTCATCCATCTCATTAGAACTGATTCAAATGAATTCTTTTTAACGGCTGAGTAATATTCCATGGTGTATATGTACCACAGCTTCCTTATCCATTCATCTGCTGATGCGCATCTAGGTTGCTTCCATGTCCTGGCTATTATAAACAGTGCTGCAATGAACATTGGGGTGCACGTGTCTCTTTCAGATCTGGTTTCCTCGGTGTGTATGCCCAGAAGTGGGATTGCTGGGTCATATGGCAGTTCTATTTCCAGTTTTTTAAGAAATCTCCACACTGTTTTCCATAGTGGCTGTACTAGTTTGCATTCCCACCAACAGTGTAAGAGGGTTCCCTTTTCTCCACACCCTCTCCAGCATTTATTGCTTGTAGACTTTTGGATAGCAGCCATCCTGACTGGTGTGTAATGGTACCTCATTGTGGTTTTGATTTGCATTTCTCTAATAATGAGTGATGTTGAGCACCTTTTCATGTGTTTGTTAGCCATCTGTATGTCTTCTTTGGAGAAATGTCTGTTTAGTTCTTTGGCCCATTTTTTGATTGGGTCATTTATTTTTCTGGAATTGAGCTTCAGGAGTTGCTTGTATATTTTTGAGATTAATCCTTTGTCTGTTTCTTCATTTGCTATTATTTTCTCCCAATCTGAGGGCTGTCTTTTCACCTTACTTATAGTTTCCTTTGTAGTGCAAAAGCTTTTAAGTTTCATTAGGTCCCATTTGTTTAGTTTTGCTTTTATTTCCAATATTCTGGGGGGTGGGTCATAGAGGATCTTGCTGTGATTTATGTCGGAGAGTGTTTTGCCTATGTTCTCCTCTAGGAGTTTTATAGTTTCTGGTCTTACATTTAGATCTTTAATCCATTTTGAGTTTATTTTTGTGTATGGTGTTAGAAAGTGTTCTCCTTGAATTCTTGTTTTGGCTCCTCATTTTAGAAGCCTTATACCGGAAATCCATTTTGGGCACATTCTTTTAGCCAGATCCTCAGCAATAGTTCATGGTTCTGACCTAGTTTTTTTCCCCAGGATTTAAATGCTAAGGATGACAAGGACTGTTTCTGCTTTTCTCCCCAAGTTTTGCAGGCCCCAGTAGGAATCAACAGACCCCAGTTATAACCTTAAATTCAATGTATAAGGATGAAGCTTTACTCCTGTAGATGGAATAGTATAAACAACTATGTAAAAGTCATTATGACATCAATATAAGTATTAAACCAAAAACAGTTAAGACATATATTTTCCTACTTTCTTATATTAATCTTTGAAAGAGACTAATTATTGTTATCACTTATCAACCAACTCTCTTCAAATTCAATAGAGCTAAATTCTTACATGAAAGTGAAAGTGTTCACCATTCAATTTTGTCCACCTCTTTGTGGCCCTATGGACGATAGGCCACCAGGCTCCTCTGTCCATGTAATTCTCCAGCATGAATATTGGGGTGGGTAGCCATTCTCTTCTCCAGGGGACCTTCCCAAACCAGGGATCGAACTTGAGTCTCCCAGTTTGCAGGCAGAGTCTTTACTGTCTGAGCCACCAGGGAAGCCCAGAAATTCTTACATAATTGTAATTTAAAACCAAATACATACTTTTTTAAATGTTTTCTTCCGGATTTCCAGATCTATTTATAGCCCTCTTTTAATTTGCATAAAGTATGTATATAATTTAGAGTCAGTTTTACAAGGCTTCTATGGGAAAAAACTCTCTCCACCCCATTTCTTGCCCCACCTGAACAGCCAATTGCAACTCTCTTTGATGATTCTTATGCTAGATATAAAACATGTTCTGTATGTTTCAATTTTAGGCATTTTCTAATAATCTAAAATAATCAATAATTGTACCATTGTAAATAAAATTTTACCTAGCATAGTAATTAACACATAAGTTTTCATTTAGAAATTTTTCACAATTGTTTCCATTGTATTATTGAGCTGTATGTTATAATTTAGCATTTTCCCTCTTGTTGAATATTTAAGTTATTTCCAACTTAAAAGAGAGATAGACCTATGTAAAGTAGAAATTAAAATATAATTTTGATTTAGGAAGTCAGGAAGCAAGGTGACATTTTCTCACAGAAGGATTTTCAACTTTGGAGTGAGAATTCTTTTGGAATTCTTGACAGATGGATACTTGCTTGAAGGGCTCCAGAGAACTGGAAGATTTACTAATGTGTCCTTAAGACCTAACACCCAGAGTGCCAGCTGGTTGGAAAATGTGACTCTTGATGTCTCTCTGAAAAACAAAAGAAAAAATAACTTAAAAAGTTAACCTGTTGTCAAGCAATACTTTAAATATGATCCAAATCAAATGCTTATGGAATTTAAGTTTATCTTTTTCAATAGGAACACTGTAGAAGGTGATGAGTCATTTCAAATAGGGCAATTCCTCCTCATGCAGAACAGAAAGAAAGCCATCCTAACGTTGCCAGACAGCTGTCCTGTCTTGACAGCCAGAGTGTGGATGGCCCACAGGGAGAAGAGATGAGCGATGATGAAGATGACAGGCACTGACATCACCACAAGTCTTGTTAAAGGTCAGAAAAGCCAGCCAAGAAGCCTTGGCTTAAACAGCCATCAGATGGCAGGTTTCAAGTCCAGTCATTTAATGATGTGGATATTTTACATCTCAAATTTTTAAGGAATAGTCATAAGTCCTGTCACACAATTGGTATCAAGAATTATTTTTCAACTTATTAACTAAAAATTAAATACACGGTGCTGTAAGTGTTTAATGTCATTAAAGACTGTGGAAACAGTTTCACCAAAGTGAATACAAGAACCATTTTAAGCCTCTACACCTTTGCATATTCCAATTTGTCTACGTAAAGTCCCCCTCCTCTCCCTACACCTCCTTACCTTGTTGGCCAGTGAAGTACTTACCGTTCAAGACCCAGGCTCCACTAGTCTCTCCACAGATGGCTAGAAGCTAGTTCTCCTCTGTCCAGATGACAAAAGCTGTTCTACACCTACCTCAGGACAGGCTGCCCGATCACTTACTTGTATTTCCATTCCTCAGATGTCCTCACTCACCCTTGTCTCAAGATTGCGGTCCTCGTCCCAATGAACACCTCCCACATCCCTATGTATTTCTGAGAGCCTCTCACCTCAAAGCTGGAGAAGACCTAACACAGAGAGCTGTTACAGGAGGCTCAGTAGGATGTTCCTACTGTCCACTAAGGGTCCCGCATTCTGAACTCCGAGAATCATCAAAGACTATGCCATCAACTTTACTGCAGGGACTATTTGGAGGTATCAGTTTGAAACTGTGTCCTAATGCCAACCAAGACTCCAGATACAGCTCAAGACATTTTAAAAGGATGGACTAAGAGAGAGAACCTGCCTGAGTAATTCAGCATTTTATTTATTTATTTTATCATCCAAACTGGGAATATCTCTACTTGTTTAAGCCAATTATTACACAGTGTACCCCTTCTAGGAAACAGGGAAAATACAACACTCAAGACATGTACATTAAAAAAAAATATTTAGGATTAGAAAAAAGAGTGACAAATGGAGAGTTTCTCTAGCACTGAATTTAAAAAAAAAAGATTCTCCTACCACCCATTTTTTTCTCTTTTGTAAACTTACTCACAATTTTTAAATAAATACACAAGACTATCTTCTATAGCCTTACTTGTAAAAGCAAATATAAAGAAATCAGCATAAAAGGAATCTCTCCCCACCACCTCAGCCCCACCTCCCCACAGTGATATAAATGCAGGAGGCTCCTTCCCCTTCACAGTGCAAAGGAAGACTTCAGAAGCATTGCTGATGATATAACTAGAAATATAAAGTACAATTTTGTTTTGTTAATTTTGGTTCTCCTAAAAAAAATAAATCTTGAGACAAGAATTCAAACACAAAAAATTGTTTACTTGAGAGGTACAGAATGTATTGGAAAGGGAGAAGGGAAGTAAGAAAGGGAAGAGAGGCAATTGGAGGTTAATCTTTTCAAGAAATTCAGTCAGTGTAAAATATATGCCTAAGAGTTTTCCCTGGGGGGCCAGGGAGCTGGGGTATTTTATACACCAACTCCAGTTAGTAATTTGTTAAAAGCTTCCTAGGGTCAGGGTTGTGGTAATATCTCAACATTCTGCCTTGGGTGATACAAGAATGGCAAAGTGGATTCAGTAGGAAGAGATAAGATCCTCAGGTGCCTGGGTGACTAGAGTTTTACTAAGGGTGTTACCCCATAATGGAACAGGAGTCCAACTCTCCACTATCCTGTCAGTGCTTCAGCTGCACCAAATAAGTACCTTTAAGGTCTAATACTGGGCTTCCCTCATAGCTCAGTTGGTAAAGAATCTGCCTGCAATGCAGGAGATCCCAGTTTGATCCCTGGGTTGGGAAGATCCCCTGGAGAAGGGAAAAGCTACCCACTCCAGTATTCTGGCCTGGAGAATTCCATGGACTGTATAGTCCATGGGGTTGCAAAGTGTCAGATGCAACTGAGTGACTTTCACTTTCACTTTTCAATGTCTAATATTAATTTTTTTAATATTAAAGCTTTTAATATTCATTGCCTTTTAAAATTTCATTTGACCTCCTTCTACATATAACACTTCAGAAAGGAAATGAATCATGTATTCATGAGTTTTTGGAGGAGTCACACAGCTATCAGATGTTTAACTTATTATCCAAAACTCCTAACTTTCAAGTCAGTTCTCTTTATACCTGTGAACCTCCTGGGTCCTTCCTTGACATTCAATTTTAAATCAATATAAACATTGATAATTTTTAAATGCCAATATCAATATACTGCTCTTACTTTGAATATGATGATATTGATTTTCTTGTCAAACTGATGTTCATTTGATGATAGCCCTACTGAAACAATACACCTATACAATTTCATACATATGAGGATGAACCTGAAATCAACATGCTTAGATGATCTGTGTTCTAAGTCTCTTTGAAATATGAGTACCAAAAAGATCCACCACATTCTCAGTGTGAGTTGAGAGACCTCTCTGGCAATATAAACAGCGATAAGCTCTTTTTACTCCCTGTGTTTCCAGATAACCCTATGGTGGAAAGAAATACTGTTGTGAAACAGAGAAACACTGTCTGTATTAAGGGCTGCACAACGGAAGCGAGTCTATTAGATGGGCTTTCTTCCAATCAGGCATATTTCTATACTCCTGAAAAGGAATATTTGGGACTGTAGACAATGGGGGGAAGCCTAAATTTTCATTAAAATTTTTCCTTATGAGTAGTAGCTTTCCCTTTCAAAGGACCAGCACAGAGGTTTTGAATAAAAAGCAGCTCATGCAGCTCAATATCAGGAAAACAAACAATCCAATAAAAAAATAGGCCGAAGACCTAAACAGAATTTTTCTAAAGAAGACATACCTATTGCCAAAAAGCACATGAAAAAATGTTCAGTATCACTTATTATCAGAGCAATGAAAATCAAAACTACAATGAGGTATCACCTCACTCACACCAGTCAAATGGCCATCATCAAAAATTCTACAAACAATAAATGCTGGAGAGGATGTGGAAGAAAGGGAACCCTTTTACACAGTTGGTGAGAATGTAAATTGATACAGCCATTATGGAGAAGAGTGTTGAAATGTTTTTTACAAATTAGGAATAAAACTACCATATGACACATACAATACCACTGCTGGGCATATACCCTGAAAAAAACGTAGTTCAAAAAGACACACGTGCCTCAACATTCAAGTAGCACTATTTACGATAGCTAGAACATGGAAGCAACCTAGGTGTCCATCGTCAGATGAATGGATAAAGAGGTTGTGGTACATATATACAATGGAATATTACTCAGCCATAAAAAGGAATGAATTTGAGTCAGTTCTAATGAGGTGGATGAATCTAGAGCCTGTTATACAGAGTTAATGCAGAAAGATAGAAACAAATATCATATAATAACATATATATATGGAATCTAGAAAACGTTACTGATGAACCTATTTGCAGAGCAGGAATAGAGACACAGACACAGAGACGAGACTGGTGGATGAAGTGGGGGAAGGAGTGGATGGGACAAATTGACAGAGTAGCTTGGAAACATATACATTACCGTATGTAAAATAGATAGCTAGTGAGAAGTTGTTGTATAAAACAGGGAGGTCAACCTGGTACTCTGTAACTACCTAGAGGGGTAGGATGTGGCAGGAGGGAAGGAAGGAGGTTTAAGAGGGAGGGGACATATATATACTTATAGCTGATTAGTGTTGTATGGCAGAAACCAACACAATATTGCAAAATAATTATCCTCCAATTAAAAATAAAAATTAAAAAAAAAATTACTTCAATTGATATTTTCCCCCTCTAGTATTTTGATTTTTATTTTTGACTTTTGGGAGTTTTTCCACCTTAGAGGTATCAAGGGCTCACATTGATTTCTACTTGCAAACATTTGATTTCTCTTTGGTATTCCATTGAGACCAATATAATGATGACTGATAGTTGTTTAGTAACAATGGGACACAAGAGAATAATTCATGGATGGCTATGTGTTTTCAAGAGTTTCAGTCATACATCTGAAGGAAAGACAACAAACACCACAGACAGCTATGAGGCTAATCTATTAATGCATACAGATTGCACCTAATACCTAGAGAAGAAACAAAATAATTACTAGGAAGATCATTGTTATTTATGTATAAGATTTTCTTAAAATATTAGAATACAATTTGAACATCTATGTATGAGTGGGAAAAATGTGCTTCTGTCCTTCAAAACTGGAGCTGTTTTTGTGGTTTATTTCAGAATAATCTCCTAACCAAGCCTGCATAGCCAATGGCAAGCTCACTGTTATGGCTACAGAGCATAAGTTTTCTGCTAACATGGTGAATCATTCATCTAACAAATATTGTTGTGATGCAAAGGGATACAAAAGTTAAAATTTCATAATCTTTGACCTCTTGGAGATCTCAAAGGTGGAAGGCAGATCACTAAACAGGAAACTGTAATGCAAAATAAAGACAAATTAGGTTGTGGGGAATATGTAGGAGGGACAGCCAACCCAGTCTTTGGGATTCAAGGAAGGCTAGCAATTGGCTTTGTGAAACATGGAGAAGCTAAAAATATATTCCAGGCAAGGACACTGTTGCAGAGGCAAAGGAAAGTACAGCCCCTTTGGGGAACTGAAGCTAGTTCTGATGGGCTACACAGTAATGAGCAAGAACTAGGTCTGGTAACCAATGGGGCTGGAAAGGTGAGGGGCTTACAAATCAGGTTAAAGAGTTGGAAACCTGTCCAAATATGATTCATTAAGGGGACTTTCAGAACAAAGTGAGTATTATCTTTTGCAGTTTTGAACAATTGCTCTGGCTGGTACCATGGAGACTACTCTTGGAAAATGTAAGACTGTAGGCAAGGAAACACATAAGGATGCTGTAGCAGTAATTCAGACAAAGGACAATGATGGCCTGAACTAGAGTAGTACTCATAAGTGTAGTGAAAACAAGATCAACTTGAAAGATATTTAAGAAGTAGACTTTGTAGGCTCTGACGATTGGTTGGATGTCAGTAGGTAGGACAAAGAATGATCAGGACTTCTGACTTGGGCAACTGGATAGGTGCTGTGAACTTACTGAAGACAGGAAGCTAAGGAAGAGCTGCCATTTTTATGTATTTAAGACACTCCCTGGAAATAAAATTGTTTTTTCATAATAACAACATATATAGTTGTTTAAAAGTATCTCATGTTTCTTTATTTTGTCACCAATTACATAGAATATACATTTTACAGGTGAAAAATTCAAGGCTTTAGGAAACTAAATGACTTGCCCAAGATTACATAGGTCGCAAATGGTGACAAAAAGACTGAAGCAAGATCTTATGTTTCTAAAACCATTACTTATTGTTCTCTGTCTCCCTTCCTTGGAAGCTGCATTAACTCTTATGAGTCATAGGGATAATATCTCTAGTAGTATTATCAGTGATTTTTCTAAATGATGTTCTGATGACCTGACTGAAATGATGCTGCCTTCCAAGCTATTCAGTCCACTCACCCAGCAAGGCAATTTCAATTTCTCAGAGCTTGCTGTCTTGACTGAAATTTTATTTTTAAAAAGAACACCCTTGAAATAGTTTTTTTTTTCTATCTTTTCCTTAAAAGTATTCCACAACTACAGTAGAAATAGATATTTTTTTCAAAAGTAGTAAACATTCAGAACTAGGTCCTCATCAGATAATCAAATCATTGTACAATGATATTTGCATGACAAAAATATCATGGAGTCTATTTTATGACTATACGTAGATTATTTATCATGGAAATTTTAATGTATTATTCTATTTTCTGTAGCTATTCTCTTTGTGTTACTGTCTCAGTACCACAAAGGTTTTCTGAGACCAGTATCCAGTATCAAAAGTTGCTTGCTGATAGAAATCAAGTGAAATTCATTTTTTCCCAAGTTTTCAAAATGCTATTACTAATAAATAATGGATAGAATCTTCTCAATCTTAATTTTCTTCCATACACATTTATTAAAATATGATACCTGCTACAAAGTATATATTTGCTAGTGGTAAAGAACCCATCTGCCAAAGAAGGAGACATAAAAGACTGGGGTTCAATCCCTGGATTGGGAAGATCCCCTAGAGGAGGGCATGGTAACCCACTCCAGTATTCTTGCCTGGAGAATCTCACAGAGGAGCCTGGCAGGGCTACAGTCCATGAGGTCATGAAGAGTCGGACATGACGGAAGCAATTTAGCACAAACGCACAAATTATCTATACCAAAATCTAGCGTAAAAGAACTCTGGGAAGATGGTGGCAGCAGCAAGCATTGAACTCCAAAATAAAAACAGGATAGCCACACAGAATAAACCTTGAACAACATTCAGTGATAAACTACCTTCAAGAACCTCAAAATATTGGGTTGGGCAAAAAGTTCATTTGGGTTTTTCCCCCGTAATTCTTGATGTTATTAACATTTGAGCAGGATAAAGCAGAAGGAAAAAAAAAAAACACAGGGACTCTGATGGATCTGAGAATAGGAAAACCCCAAAAGAGCCAACAGCTAATCACTGGAAAGCACATCAGACTAATTTGGAAGCAGCAGTTAAATTTAAGAGTTTTGCTCAATTCAATATTGGATAAATGGAAGGAATCCATGAGGAGAGCCAAAACAGTTGAAGAGTCTAGCCAGCCCTAAGACTCCATGCACTGTTTTTTTCTTTTTAAACAAAAACAAAAACCCGTTTTATTTTATATTAGAATATACCAGATTAACAGTGTTGTGATAGTTTCAGGTACACAGCAAGGGGGCTTAGCTAGAGATATACATGTATCCATTCTCCTCTCTCACCCAGGTTACCACATAACGTTGAGCAGAATTCCCTGTGCAATATAATAGGACCCGTTGATTATCCATTTTAAATACACCAGTGTGTACATGTTGATCTCAAACTTCCTAACTACTCCTTCCCCCCATTCTTCCCTGGCAACCATAAGTTTGTTCTCTAAGTCTGTGAGTCTGTTTCTGGTTTGTAAATGAGTTTATTTGTATCATTTCTTTTTAGAGTCCACATATAAGGGATGCCATGTGATATTTCTCCTTTTCTGTTTGACTTTCGTCACAGAGAGCCCATTCACTCTTTTCTTTTCGTTTTTATTAATTTATTTAATTTTGGTTGCATTGAGTCTTTGTTGCTGCATAGCTTTCTCTAGTTGTGTGAGCGGGGGCTACTCTGTTGCAGTGTGCAGGCTTCTCCTTGTGGTGACTTCTCTTCCTGCCAAGAAGAGCTTCAGTAGTTGTGGCTCACAGGCTTGGTAGTTGTGGCTTGCAGGCTCTAGAGCGCAAGCTCAGAAGTAGTGGCACACAGGCTTAGTCACTCCACGGCATGTGGAATCTTCCCAGACCAGGGATCAAACCCATGTCCCCTGCATTTGGCAGGTAGATTCTTATCCACTGCACCATTAAGAAAGTCCTCCATGCACTCTTGAAACCAATCCGCCATGGTTCTTTTTCAGGAGACCGCCCACATTGAGGAGTAACTGCTGGGAGTAGAATCAAAATCAAGCAGGGCATGTGAAACAGAGATAATGGAAACAGAAGGTCCAGATAAATGTCAGAAAAGAAAAGAGAGTGGGAAATCTCAGAAAATAGGTTGCCATCATTTTGAACATTACAAAAAAAAAAAACAACAAACAAACAAGAAAGAAGACAGCACTGTGAAAGGAGGAAAGCTGTCTGGGCAAAGCCTCCTTCAAAAATTAAGGGGAAAAAATTTCACATGAAAATAATGCAAAGATTAGGTAGTGAGATCAGTTCCCATAGAAATCTATTATATTGTTGGGGTCCTTTAATGGACCGGAACCTTGTGGTACGGAGTCGACGATAAAGTGAAAGACAGAAAGAGAGAGAGAGAGAGACAAAAAAGACCCAGGGACCTAAGCTCTGGTGGAACAAAGGTGCTTTAATGATTTTTCTATGAGTATATATAGGCTGCAGTACAAGAAACTTCTTTCGGGAATGATAGAGATCAGAAAACCAAATGTACAGCAACCGTTACCAAGGGAACAAGGGGTAACGTTAGTCACAAGGTCAGGAGACAATCTATATCTCAAGTAAGGGGAAGGAGATTAAGCTGTTTTGTCCTAAGGAGAATGTTTACTAAAGGAGACTCATGCTTGCCTCACACAATGTCCTCAGTCCCTGGGAGCAGCGTGCTGTTCCGCTTGAAGAGGGACAAAGGACTCATGAGAGAGAGCATGTAGGAATCCTCCTGTCAAACATTCCCTGACATTATATACCAAAAAATGAAAATAAGGAACAGGATACTATCCTTATGGGTAATTTGTTTAAGTGTTGGGAAGATGCTCATAGAATAGACCAAGAGAGTAAGCATCTACTTTAGACAGAGCTAAAAGACAGTAAGAAAATTATATATAAACAATAAAAGAATAATGTAAATCAGTGTTAGAAAAACTTAGAAATTAAATAACAGTTCAAAGTGGGCAGGGAGCAGATTTAAAAGAAAATGAAGACTGAACCAGAACACAAAGTAAGTAAATACCAGAGATGATGAGAAAATCTGTTTAAGAGAAATACATGGTGAAAAGGAAGAAAAATTAAAGTTGAAGTAGAAATGTTGACTATGCCAAAGCCTTTGACTGTGTGGATCACAATAAACTGGAAAATTCCGAAAGAGATGGGCATACCAGACCACCTGACCTGCCTCTTGAGAAACCTATATGCAGGTCAGGAAGCAACAGTTAGAACTGGACATGGAACAACAGACTGGTTCCAAATAGGAAAAGGAATATGTCAAGGCTGTATATTGTCACCCTGCTTATTTAACTTATATGCAGAGTACATCATGAGAAATGCTGGGCTGGAAGAAGCACAAGCTGGAATCAAGATTGCCGGGAGAAATATCAATAGCCTCAGATATGCAGATGACACCACCCTTATGGCAGAAAGTGAAGAGGAACGAAAAAGCCTCTTGATGAAAGTGAAAGAGGAGAGTGAAAAAGTTGGCTGAAAGCTCAACATTCAGAAAACAAAGATAATGGCATCTGGTCCCATCACTTCATGGGAAATAAATGGGGAAACAATGGAAACAGTGTCAGACTTTATTTTGGGGCTCCAAAATCACTACAGATGGTGATTGCAGCCATGAAATTAAAAGACCCTTACTCTTGGAAGGAAAGCTATGACCAGCCTAGATAGCATATTAAAAAGCAGAGACATTACTTTGCCAACAAAGGTCCATCTGGTCAAAGCTATGGTTTTTCCAGGTGTCATGTATGGATGTGAGAGTTGGACTGTGAAGAAAGCTGAGCATGAAAAATTGATGCTTTTTTCCTTTCCAAGTCTCTTGGTTTCTTTTATTTATTTATTTATTTTTCCCATTTATTTTTATTAGTTGGAGGCTAATTACTTTATATGCAAAATTGATGCTTTTGAACTGTGGTGTTGGAGAAGACTCTTGAGAGTCCCTTGAACTGCAAGGAGATCCAACCAGTCCATCCTAAAGGAGATCAGTCCTGGGTGTTCATTGGAAGGACTGATGTTGAAGCTGAAACTCCAGTACTTTGGCCACCTGATGTGAAGAGCTGACTCCTTGGAAAAGACCCTGATGCTGGGAGGGACTGGAGGCAGGAGGAGAAGGGGACAACAGAGGATGAGATGGCTGGATGGCATCACCGACTAGGTTGACATGAGTTTGAGTCAACTCCGGGAGTTTGTGATGGACAGGGAGGCCTGGCGTGCTGCGATTCATCAGGTCGCGAAGAGTTGGACATGACTGAGCGACTGAACTGAGAAATAATGGAGAAGAAAAATTATTTGAAATGAAGTGATAAATATTTAAGATGGGTTAAAAAATCCAATGTATTAATGAAAGGAATTCTTAAAGAAGAAGAAAAATACAAAGTAAGGGAACAAAACAAATACTGAAACTCTGTAAATCAAAAAAAAACTTTAAAAATTTTTGAATCTATATATTGAAAGACCAGTCCATGTACTTCAGATTATCAATTTAGGAATGCCAATTCATATTTTATTAAAACTGTTCGATTATAAATAAAATGAAAAAAATCCTTTGACCCGCTAGGCAAAAAGAAAAAAGCATAGATATTAAATTTTTAATAGACTTTTCGAGTCACAGTCATGCTTTCTTTCATAATAAAATGGAAGACATTGAAGAAAGTGAGCAAAGAATTTTAAATTCAAACTATTACCAATGTATAAAATGCAGGAAATATTGTCCTCATGAGCCTTTCCTAAGGAACTTACTAGAGAATGAGTAACCAAAATGACTAAAGATAATTAAACATGTACAATATGTAGTCACTTTTAGAACAATGATTAAATAAGAGTGTACTGTATGTTATGGCAATAAGTTGAGGCAAGGTCAATACAGTATAGCTATAAAAAATGGAGGGTAAGGCAAACATATGCAAAAAATACTTTAACTACCTTTTTAATTATAGTGGTCATGAGAGACTTAATATTGTTATTCTACAACAAATGTGTGTATGACATGAGATAAAAAAGTTTAATCAGTTCAGTTCAGTTCAGTCACTCAGTCGTGTCCGACTCTTTGCAACCCCATGAACCAAAGCACGCCACGCCTCCCTGTTCATCACCAACTCCCGAAGTCCACCCAAACCCATGTCCATCGAGTTGGTGATGCCATCCAGCCATCTCATCCTCTGTCGTCCCCTTCTCCTCCTGCATCCAATCCTTCCCAGCATCAGGGCCTTTTCCAATGAGTCAGTTCTTTGCATCCGGTGGCCAAAGTATTGGAGTTTCAGCTTCAGCATCAGTCCTTCCAATGAACACCCAGGACTGATCTCCTTTAGGATGGACTGGTTGGATCTCCTTGCAGTCCAAGGGACTCTCAAGAGTCTTTCCCAATACCACAGTTCAAAAGCATCAATCCTTAGGCACTCAGCTTTCTTCACCGTCCAACTCTCACATCTATACATGACTACTGGAAAACCATAGCCTTGACTAGACGGACCTTTGTTGGCAAAGTAATGTCTCTGCTTTTTAATATGCTATCTAGGTTGGTCATAACTTTTCTTCCAAGGAGTAAGCGTCTTTTTATTTCATGGCTGCAATCACCATCTGCAGTAATTTTGGAGCCCCTCAAAATAAAGTCTGTTTCTACTGTTTCCCCATCTATTTCCCATGAAGTGATGGGACTAGATGCCATGATCTTAGTTTTCTGAATGTTGAGCTTCAAGCCAACTTTTTCATTCTCCTCTTTCACTTTCACAAGAGGCTCTTTGGTTCTTCTTTGCTTTCTACCATAAGAGTGGTGTCATCTGCATATCTGAGGTTTTTGATATTTCTCCGGCAATCTTGGTTCCAGCTTGTGCTTCCTCCATCCCAGCATTTCTCATGATGTACTCTGCATGTAAGTTAAATAAGCAGGGTGACAATATACAGCCTTGACGTACTCCTTTTCCTATTTGGAACCAGTCTGTTTAAAAAAGTTTAATAAGCTGCTTCAATTTTACCATCTCCTTTGCCTTTGAAAACTGGGGATACAAATAATATGGATGGGGTTATATGAAAACCCTGTAGTCCTGAATTTGCAAATATAAGTATGAAATCATGAGGTATTGATTTTAAAAATTATGTATATTTTCTGTTTGCTAAGGAGTCAAGAAGCAGTATCAATGAGCATTCCTAGTACCCAGATTGTGGGCTTCAAATACCATTCTCTAGTAAAGAGAAACAAAGTTTCCTATAAAAACAACTGATTCAGGCCTATGGCAGGAAATGTACATGATAAATCTAAAAAGCTTGTCCAACCATATAGTGAGAAGGCTATAAAAAAACTTCCAGGGTCATGCCAAAAGGAACAGCTTGAAGATCTTTGGGCATTAACATCTTTTAACATCACAAAGGAGAGTGAAGGAGATACTATATGCTTTCTGATAAAGCACACATCACGACCTAGGTAGAGTTTATTGCTAAAGACATCCAATCTGAATTTAAGTAATGCATTAAACTCCATGTTCCAGCTACCAATTTACAAAGGACAGAGGTACATAATGACATTCACCATGAAAATGCAATCAACCAAATCCAGACAGTAGGAAACTGCACTAGTCAAATGTCTGGGTCTTTCAATAGACGCAGTGTAAGGGGAAGAGTGGGTGGGAGGAGGGGGAAGTTAAAGGGGGAAACTGTAAATTAAAAAAGACTTCAGAAACATTTCAAAAAAATTTAAATAGTAAGGTTGAACTATATTTTCTAGGGATTCCCACTTGGGTGTGATTATTTTAGGAGTCAAGATAGTGATTAATTTGGGGATACTACATACATGAAGAAGATAGCAGAGTTCTGTTTCTTAGCCTGCTAGTGATCCCATGTGTGTTCACCTTTAATACATGAATAAGCTATCTGTTCATAGAGATTTTCCATATCTGTTTTATTTTTAAATAAAATGGTTTTATAAAAATCTACTATAATAATGTAACTGATCTAGGAAGAAGAAAACCTATTTTGATATTTTTAATATTTAAACAATTTTTATAATGAAACTATGAATCCTCTGTGACTCTAGTTTTGAGATAATTCATTATCTGACATTTGAGAACAATTTCAGTAAGCAAGGACTTCCCCATTGGCGCTATCCTGCTTCATGGTGATACTCCTACAACTTGGCATGTAGTAAATAGTCAGTAACATTCTCAAAAAGAATAATGACTGCTTTTCAAATTGCACATTTGGTCCTGAATTTTAAATCTCTTCAAATAGACACTTTTTCATTTGCCAGCCTCCATAAGAAAACAATCCTATTGCATCATAAAGCCAGCTCATTCTTTGTAATCTCACCATTAATCTGGGGACAATTCTACTTTTTAACCAGAAATCCTAATCATTTGAATAGAAAGTATGAATCTTGTTTTTTCTTATATGAAAAAGTTCCTACAGAAATGATATCAACTTACTTTAATATTTTAATCCCTTTGAAAAATATATATATAAAATAAAAATTTTAATTAAAAAATAAAATTATATAAAATTCTTATGTAAATAACCAAACCAAATCAAAAAAAGTTTTTTGTTTTCTGATGTGGGAATTTATTCATATGGGAAGTCTTAGAAAGTCAGACAAATTAAATTACATTCATAAAATTAACAATATTTATGTATCTGACTGAATTAAAACAATATTGAAATTGTTCCCCCATGTCTGTTAGATATGTGTCCCACATATTGTGGGCAGTAGGGCTAGAAAAAGAAAAATCAACTAATAAAGGAAAGATTTTAAGTTGCAAGTAAATATATATATATAAATAGGAAAGTAAAAGAATGGTATGTAGCATTATATAAATATACTGCTCATGATATTTGACATTAAAAAGTTAAATTTTAGTTGGTGAATAGGGCCCACAATATGAGTAATCTTCCAGTTATCACCAGAAAATTCTCATCAAGATTATATAAACTAGAAAGATGACAACCAGTCTGAAGCTTTCAAGAAAATAATATGTACTTAGTTATTTAGTTTGATGTTCAAACCTTAGGATTTATTTCAGATATAGATTCATTTTTAACTATGACCTGAGAGTCTCCTAATAACTTTCATCATGGTTATTTAACGGCTTTCTACACTTTCTTCTCTCCTTTGTTCTTTTTCTTTAGAACTCTGATATCACTTTTTAAAGTATAAAATCTATATTTCCTGAATATGATAATTACATTTAGATCTTCTTAAAAGAAAGCTATTTTGAGCTGTTGCTTTTACTTTCAGAAATCATTACCTTTGCTTGGACAGAGAACTTCAGAAGAGCCAAAGTATCTAAAAAGCAATTATCTTTGATTTTTTTTTTCCTGGAGAATTCAAAGGTATTTTTATCCTGTGCCCTAGATACTATCTCCCTGATCAATTCTATTTTGCTGTTTCTGACATTGTTTCTAAGATTTGGCAAATTTATACCATTCCTCTTAGAAATAGCTTGGCAAGTTCCAAAAATACAACGATGTTTAAAAGTTTATCATTATAAGCTTTTCGAGCCCGGGTGCTAATTTTGCCAGTAGAATCATTTTTGCATACCTTCATGTTTGTGATCACAGAAAATTATTCCAAGCAAAATTCAGTAAATACTGGTCAATTCAGAATAGGCAACAAATTTTCCAACTTCATAATGATTAGCATTAAAAGTAAAGCTATTAATTACTCAATCATGGAAACTTTAGATAAATATGAAACTTAGAAGTGCATATATGGTTTATAAGCACATAGTATATTTACTTTGTTTTAATGCAGGGTATCATATAGACATAGATGATGGAGGGGAGTCAATTCTGTACATCATTAGAACATATCCAATAGAAAAAATAACTCAGAAGTTCTAGTATCCCAATACAAATATACACAGTGATCAGAGATATAGAAGCCTGTAGCCAGCATTCACCTGAAAGGAGTATTTAGTATGATAGCACCTCTGACAGTGATAGAAGGAGGGCATTTTCAGATGCCAGGTCCCAGTTCTGCTGTTTTGGACTCTGCACAGGTGAATGACCAAGGAGATAAAGAGAGATGAAATCCATCCTGTACTCTGGTCACTGAACCCCACACCCTTGCATGGGACTGTCTTCTAATAAGCAAGCCACCTCCAACTGGCAGCCCAGAGGGTGTCTTTTCCTACGGCCACAAAGGAATAGAAGGAACACCTCCACCCTAGAACCACGGAAAGAAAATATATAGGAGTGGACCCCCATCACTTTTTATTTTTAAAATCCCCTCGTGATTCTTAAGGACTCTCTATGGCTAAGGGCAATTTTAGAAATAGCACTGTTTCTCATACAACATACTTTCAATACATAAGAATGAGAGTGTATGCAGTGAGAGATGTCTTCCAAGTTCAATGTTGCTTGTTATTACACAGAGGTCCCTTTCACTTTGGTTGTCATTGTCTGTCATGAAATGTATAGTATACTACTAAAGGACAAAATTGAGTCTGTCCTGCATTGTATCCACACTACCTAGCACAGTGCCTGGTGTGAATTCAGTAAAAGCTTCCGAATGACTCTATGCATGAATGGATAAATGGGTGAGTGGATGCACAGATGAATGAATGAGTATGTTCAATTGAACCAGCAGTTTTGTACTAAGCTACTTTATCTTCATAATATATGGGTTAAATCTAGACAGGACAAAACTAACCCAATGATAGTTTAAAAGTCTAGTCACTCTATCAACATACAGATATAATACTATTAAACAAATAACTTGATTTTCCCTCCAAGGATTTAATAATAAGTTGGGCATTCTGGCACTGTATAAAAATGACTTGTTGTTCATTGATCAGTTGCTAAGTCATGTCTCACTCTTTCCAACCCCATGTACTGCAGCATGCCAGACTTCCCTGTCTATCACTAACTCCCGGAGCCTACTCAACCTCATGTCCATCGAGTCGGTGATGCCATCCAACCATCTCATCTTCTGTCGTCCCCTTCTCCCACCTTCAGTCTTTCCCAGCATCAGGGTCTTTTCCAAAGAATTGGCTCTTCACATCAGGTGGCCAAAGTATTGGAGCTTCAGTTTCAGCATCAGTGCTTCCAGTGAATATTCAGGGTTGATTTCCTATAGTGTGACTGGTTTGATCTTGTAGTCCAAGGGACTCTCAAGAGTACTCCAGCACCACAATTCAAAAGCATCAGTAATTCAGTGTTCAGCTTCTTTATGGCCCAATTCTCACAAAGCTATGGAAAAGTCACAGCTTTGACTATATGGATGTTTGTCAACAAAATGATGTCTCTGCTTTGTCGTATGCTGCCTAGGTTTGTCATAGCTTTCCTTCCAAGGAGCAAGTATCTTTTAATTTCATGACTGCAGTCCCCACATACAGTGATTTTGGAGCCCAAGAGAATAAAATCTGTCACTGTTTCCACTTTTTCCCTATCTATCTGCCATGAAGAGATGGGACCAGATCTATAATCTTAGTTTTTTGAATGTTGAGTTTTAAGCCAGATAAAAATTAATAAAAAGAAATCTAAATTAAAATAGGGGCTTCCCTGATAACTCAGTAGGTAAAGAATCTGCCTGCAATGCAGGAGACCCCGATTCGATTCCTGGGTCGGGAGGATCCACTAGAGAAGGCATAGGCTCCCCACTACAGTATTCTTGCCTGGAGAAGCCCATGGACTGTAGTCAATGAGGTCGCTAAGAGTCAGATACAACTGTGCAACTTTAGAGTCAGGAGGCCAGGAAGGGCAGCTCTCACACCCCAGGATAACAGCAAATCCCATCTCCCTCTTCTTGCTTGACAAGAGCTCAGGCGATGAGAGACCATCACAACTCGGCCAATAAAAAGCAACCATGCTTCAAACTCTCAATACCTCCAAAGGGACTTTTTGTTTACCATAATCCTCCCAACTTTGCTTTCCTCTTTTTAAAAGAGTTCTCCCCTTGCTGTGGGTGGATTTGCAAGTGGCCTGCCAAACTGCAATTCTTTATTGATCCCAAATAACCCGATTTTTGCTAGAGAAGTAACTGGCAATCTCTTTGTTAAAACAAATTTTCAGTTTGTCAATTTGTTTTCAAATTGTCAACACACACTTTATAGAAATTATAGCACTGAGAATGATTTAATGGCAGAGAGAGAAAGAAAGGCACAACTTCCAATATTCCCCCAAGTCAGTAGAACTGGGGGAATATTTTTTTCTTTTTTAAAAAAATTTTATTGAAGTATAGTTGATTTCACCGACTCAATGGACATGAGTTTGAGCAAGCTCCAGGAAATGATGAAGGAGAGGGAGGTCTGGCATGCTGCAGTCCATGGGGTCACAAACAGTTTGACACTACTGAGCAACTGAACAACAACAGTAGTTGATTTATAATGTAGGAGAATATTTTATTTAGATAGTCTCAAATTTGCTTAAAACTAAGATTGCTGGCTCAGGGGAAATAAAAACACACAGAAAAAAAAAAGAAAATTAAGTGTCAGCTGATTTAATGAACTATGGCAAAATTAAAAGAAATTTATGTTTTCATGTTATTTAACAACATGAATGGATTTCTTCAGGGAGCCATAAACAATGACCATAGTTAGGCTTGTGTATAAACATATCCTACAAAAGGTAGTAAAATAATAAGACTCCTGGCCAGGGTTACAGTGTGAGAAAATACATGGTTTACATTCTAACCTTTTTAAAAATTCTAGTTCTATTAAGTGCTACCTATATTACATTAATCTTTCTAACTTCTCTCTTCTAGCTTCAGTTTATTCATCAAGTTTCAGTATATTTTTTAAGATTACATGTGAAAGACACACAAAAAGTGCCTAATCGTGCAGAGGGCATAGCAAACACACAGAATATGTTAATTCTCAGCCATTGTCTCACTCATTGGCATGATTGGTACTCCTAACAGCATGTATCTCTTGAATACTGAGTGGAAACCCAACTTTCTGTCTTCATAAGGAATCAGAAGCAGAGAATATGATTAGAGTGTGTGTGGTGTGTTACGCATGGAAGTCTAGGAAGAAGAGAGAAAAGAAAAGAAGGCATGATTTCAATGTCAAAATTTTAGAGTTGTAAGCTTATAAATGATTATATATACTCTTTGCAGCCAAAGATGGAGAAGCTCCATACAGTCAGCAAAAACAAGGCCAAGAGCTGACTGTCTCAGATCATGAACTCCCTATTGAAAAATTCAGACTTAAATTGAAGAAAGTAGGGAAAACCACTAGACCATTCAGGTATGACCTAAATCAAATCCCTTATGATTACACAGTGGAAGTGACAAATAAATTCAAAGGATTAGATCTGATAGACAGAGTGCCTGAATAACTATGGATGGAGGTTCGTGACATTGTACAGAAGGCAGTGATCAAGACCATCCCTAAGAAAAAGAAATGCAGAAAGGCAAAATGGTTGTCTGAGGAGGCCTTACAAATATCTGAGAAAAGAAGCAAAAAGGCAAAGGAGAAAAGGAAAGATATACCCATTTGAATGCAGAGTTCCAAGGAAGAGCAAGGAGAGATACGAAAGCCTTCCTTGGTTATCAATGCAAAAAATAGAGGAAAACAATAGAATGGGAAAGATCAGAGATCTCGTCAAGAAAATTAGAAATACCAAGGGAAAATTTCATGTAAACATGGACACAATAAAAGACAGAAATGGTAGGGACCTAATAGAAGCAGAAGATATTAAGAAAAGGTGACAAGAATACACGGAAGAACTATACCAAAAAGATCTTCATGACCTGGATAACCACGATGATGTGATCACTCAACTAGAGCCAGACATCCTGGAATGTGAAGTCAAGTAGGCCTTGGAAAGCATCACTATGAACAAAAGCTAGTGGAGGTGATGAAATTCCAGTTGAGCTGTTTCAAATCCTAAAAAGCAATGCTGTTAGAGTGCTACACTCACTATGCCAGCAAATTTGGAAAACTCAGCAGTGGCCACAAACTGGAAAAGGTCAGTTTTCATTCCAATCCCAAAGAAAGGCAATGCCAAAGAATGCTCAGACTACTGCACAATTGCCCTCATCTCACATGCTAGTAACATAATGCTCAAAATTCTCCAAGTCAGGCTTCAACAGTTCATGAACCTTGATCTTCCAGATGTTCAAACTGGATTTAGAAAGGCAGAGGAATCAGAGACCAAATTGCCAACATCTGCTGGATCACCTGAAAAGCAAGAGAGTTCCAGAAAAATATCTATTTCTGCTTTATTGACTATGCCAAAGCCTTTGACTGTGTGGATCACAATAAACTGTGGAAAATCTGAAAGAGGTGGGAATACCAGACCACCTGACCTGCCTCTTGAGAAATCTGTATGCAGGTCAAGAAGCATTAGTTGTAACTGGACATGGAACAACAGACAGGTTCCAAATTGGGAAAGGAGGATGTCAAGGCTGTATATTGTCACCTTGCTTATTTAACTTATATGCAGGGTACATCAAGCGAAATGCCAGGCTGGATGAAGCACAAGCTGGACTCAAGATTGCTGGGAGAAATATCAATAACCTCAGATATGCAGATGACACCACCCTTATGACAGAAAGTGAAGAACTAACGAGCCTCTTGATGAGAGTGAAAAAGTTGGCTTAAAGCTCAACATTCAGAAAACTAAGATCATGGCATCCAGTTCCATCACTTCATGGCAAATAGGTGCTGAAACAGTGAAAACAATGAGAGACTTTATTTGGGGGGGGGGGCTCCCAAATCTCTACAGATGATGATTGCAGCCATGAAATTAAAAGATACTTGTTCCTTGAAAGAAAAGCTATGACCAACCTAGACAGCATATTAAAAAGCAGAGGCATTACTTTGCCAGCAAAGGTCCGTTTACTCAAAGCTGCGGTTTTCCAGTAGTCATGTATGGATGTGAGAGTTGAACGGTGAAGAGAACTGAGCACCAAAGAATTAATGTTTTTGAACTGTGGTGTTGGAGAAGACTCTTGAGAGTCCCTTGGGCTGCAAGGAGATCCAACCAGTCCTTCCTAAAGGAAATAAGTCCTGATATTCATTGTATGGACTGATGCTGAAGCTGAAGCTCCAATTCTTTAGCCACCTGATGCGAAGAACTGACTCATTGGAAAAGACCCTGATACTGGGAAAGATTGAAGGCGGGAGAAGAAGGGGACGACAGAGAATGAGATGGTTGGATGACATCACCAACTCGATGGACATGAGTTTGAGTAGGCTGCAGGAGTTGGTGATGGACAGGGAAGCCTGACGTTCTATAGTCCATGAGGTCACAGAGAGTCAGACAAAACTGATTGATTGAACTAAACTGAAGCTTATAAATCTCCCTGTAATATTCACTTGCTTCTCACTCCCTTAAGGTATAATTTCTGTTAGTATGTTTTAGAATACTTTTTCTCTCTCTAGTCCATCTCCCCTCTCTCCAATTTATTTATTGTGGGGTCCCTAACCCTACAAATCCATCTACCTCATGGAAACCTCCTATTCATTGACCTTGCTACCTGATGATAAAGGCCTCATGTTCTCATCTCCTTTTTCATGCTGCTAGGTAATGGGAATCCATCTCTAGCATCAGCCTTCTGTATAGATCATTCATTCCCTTGCTCCTCTCTTTCTTTACCTTACTCTTCTGAAAATCCTAACTCTGGTTAATGCAACTCTTCACTCGTTCTGCAGCTGAACAGAGCAGGAGAAAGACACACAAATGTGGTGTTCCTTTAAGTCTGAAAATACATGTGGGCGCTTGGCACTGCTCCGTAGTCTAGTTGCATCCTCCTAGTAAATTAACTTTCTTCTTCTCTTAGAAAACTAATTCACAGCTTCTTTCTTATACTCAAATTTCCATTATCTCCTCCTTCCTTTCTCACTCTCTCCTGATGACTCTTTCCTTTATCACTCAGAAAATTAGAAGCAATAGCAAAAGTGTTTCTCCAGCTTCAGTACCATATCTACTAAACTTGCTGCTTCTGTTCCCATTTATTCTACTTTCCCTCCTGTTACACTGTTACAACATATATTCTTTTTTTTTTTTTTTTTACAACATATATTCTTAAATTGTGTGTGTGTGTGTTGTAAGAACTTTTAGCAGTCTGGTGAAACCAATGGACTCTTTTCAGGACAATGTTCTTCAATGCATAAAATAAAATGCCTAGGAATACAAAAAATTATATTAATATTTAACTATCAAAATGTTTAAAAACTTGTGTTATAGTAATATATGTGCTTCTTTATTATTGCATTACATAAGACAGTCTAGCGTGGCTTAGTAACTACCATATTTTAATGTAGTGAAGAGAGAAAATTACATTTTAGGATATTTCCAATAATTATGTGATTTGAAATTATCTATATTAGTAGCCAACTCTGACTTGTTGATTACCTTGATTATTGAAGTAAGTACTGAATTTCAATCAAAGATTAATAACGATAAGGATGTAGATTTTGCCTGTTCAAGTTTACAAGCCTTAACTCTATCTTTGGACTGTTGGAAGTTGGTGGATACCAGATTTAAAACCTCAGATAAAGCTTCCAACTTGTACAAAAATTGAACAATTCGCCAAAAAATGAATTTCAATGAATTAAATCTAGTTAAACTGGAAATCAGTAATAAGATAACTGGATAATGTACCTATTTGAAAATTAAAAAGTACTAAATGTGTCAATTCTCCAAGCCAGGCTTCAGCAATATGTGAACCGTGAACTTCCAGATGTTCAAGCTGGATTCAGAAAAGGCAGAGGAGCCAGAGATCAAATTGCCAACATCCACTGGATCATTGAAAAAGCAAGAGAATTCCAGAAAAACATCTCTTTCTGCTTTATTGACTATGCCAAAGCCTTTGACTGTGTGGATCACAATAAGCTGTGGAAAATTCTGAAAAGGATGGGAATACAAGAACACCTGACCTGCCTCTTGAGAAACCTGTATGCAGGTCAGGAAGCAACAGTTAGAACTGGACATGGAACAACAGACTGGTTCCAAATAGGAAAAGGAGTATGTCAAGGCTGTATATTGTCACCCTGCTTCTTTAACTTATATGCAGAGTACATCATGAGAAACACTGGGCTGGAGGAAGCACAAGCTAGAATCAAGATTGCTAGGAGAAATATCAATAACTTTAGATATGCAGATGACACCACCCTTATGGCAGAGAGTGAAGAAGAATTAAAAAGCCTCTTGATGAAGGTGAAAGAAGAGAGTGGAAAAGCTGGCTTAAATCTCAACAATCAGAAAACTAAGATCATGGCATCCGGTCCCATCACTTCCTGGCAAATAGATGGAAACTGTGGAAACAGTGTCAGACTTTATTTTTCTGGGCTCCAGAATCACTGCATATGGTGATTGCAGCCATGAAATTAAAAGATGCTTACTGCTTGGAAGGAAAGTTATGACCAACCTAGACAGCATATTACAAAGCAGAGACATTACTTTGTCAACAAAGGTCCGTCTAGTCAAGGCTATGGTTTTTCCAGTGGTCATTTATGGACTATAAAGAAAGCTGAGTGCTGAAGAATTGATGCTTCTGATCTGTGATGTTTGGAGAAGACTCTTGAGAGTCCGTTGGACTGCAAGGAGATCCAACCAGTCCATCCTAAAGATCAGTCCTCGGTGTTCATTGGTTGAAGCTGAAACTCCAATACTTTGGCCACTTGATGTGAAGAGCTGACACATTTGAAAAGACCCTGATGCTGGGAAAGATTGAGGGCAGGCGGAGAAGGGTCGACAGAGGATGAGATGGTTGGATGGCATCACTGACTCAATGGACATGGATTTGGGTGGACTTCGGGAGTTGGTGATGGACAGGGAGGCCTGGTGTGCTGCGGTTCATGGGGTTGCAAAGAGTCGGACATGACTGAAGGAAGGACTGAACTGAAATGTGTCAAATTAAAAACAATTAGAAAAGTTTTTATTTGAATTAAAATTACCACAAAGGATTAAACATCATCATGTTTTTGGTAAAGATTAAAAGGCATACAGAAAAAGGATTAATCTCAAAAATATACAAGCAACTCCTACAGCTCAATTCCAGAAAAATAAGTCACCCAATCAAAAAATGGGCCAAAGAACTAAACAGACATTTCTCCAAAGAAGAAATACAGATGGCTAACAAACACATAAAAAGATGCTCAACGTCACTCATTATCAGAGAAACACAAATCAAAACCACAATGAGGTACCGTTACACGCCAATCAGGATGGCTGCTATCCAAAAGTCTATAAGCAATAAATTCTGGAGAGGGTGTGGAGAAAAGGGAACCCTCTTACACTGTTGGTGGGAATGCAAACTAGTACAGCCGCTATGGAGAACAGTGTGGAGATTTCTTTAAAAAAATGGAAATAGAACTTCCATATGACCCAGCAATCCCACTTCTGGGCATACACACCGAGGAAACCAGATCTGAAAGAGACACGTGCACCCCAATGTTCATCACAGCACTGTTTATAATAGCCAGGTCATGGAAGCAACCTAGATGCCCATCAGCAGACGAATGGATAAGGAAGCTGTGGTACATATACACCATGGAATATTACTCAGCCATTAAAAGAATTCATTTGAATCAGTTCTAATGAGATGGATGAAACTGGAGCCCATTATACAGAGTGAAGTAAGCCATAAAGATAAAGAACATTACAGCATACTAACACATATATATGGAATTTAGAAAGATGGTAATGATAACCCTATATGCAAAACAGAAAAAGAGACACAGAAGTACAGAACAGACTTTTGGACTCTGTGGGAGAAGGCGAGGGTGGGATGTTTCGAGAGAACAGCATCGAAACATGTATATTATCTATGGTGAAACAGATCACCAGCCCAGGTGGGATGCATGAGACAAGTGCTCGGGCCTGGTGCACTGGGAAGACCCAGAGGAATCGGGTGGAGAGGGAGGTGGGAGGGGGGATCGGGATGGGGAATACATGTAAATCCATGGCTGATTCATGTCAATGTATGACAAAACCCACTACAATATTGTAAAGTAATTAGCCTCCAACTAATAAAAATAAATGAAAAAAATTAAAAAAATAAATAAAAGGCATAAAAGGACATTTACAGCCTTTAAAATTAAATACATAAATTTCAAAAGAAGTGTTGAAAATTAATGAAATAAGCATCCATTTTAAAATATAAGAAAAAGTAAAAAATATCCAAAGAAAATAAAGAGTAAGAATTAATGAAATAAATGAATATATGTTAGAAGAAATAAACAAAGTCACAGATTGATTCTTTGAAGACTAATAAACTGGTAATACTCTTGGAATAAAATCAGAAAAATATGAGGCAAAACATATAAACCAAGAAACATCACTATAGATCCTACAGATATTGAAAACATATAAAAACAAGTTACAGGCTAAAGTAATGTGGATAAAATTCTAGTAAAGAACATTTAATATATGAACAGAGAAAAAATTCTAGTAAAGAACATTTAACACATGAACAGAGAAGAAATTAGTATGATGGTGCTTTGATTATTATATAAATTAAACCCCATAACTAAAATCTTGCCTAAAAGGAAAGTCCAGGCCAAGATACTGTCCCTTGTTAAAATTTTTCAAGCATTTAAGGAAGAGTTGTCCCCATTTTTACAAAATCCCTTAGAATTTAGGAGAATAATGAATATTGCTCAAGTTGTTTTGTGAAGCTATCAAAGTCTTAATGTCAAAACCTGATCAGGAAACCACAGGAAAAGAAAATCAAATTCAACCTCTCTTATCAAATAGACAGAAAAATCCTAAACAAGATGTTAATTAGCAAATCATATTCAACAGCTATAAAATGAATAAAATATAATAATCAAGATTTATTCCAGGAAAGCAAGGTTTGTTTTTACCCTTGAAAATCAATTAGCATAATTTACCACATTAACAAAATGAAGAAGAGAAAGCATGGGTTTCAGCAGATGCAGGACAAATAAATGTGATAAAATTTGACATCCATTTATAATCACCAAAAGCTTTCAGCAAGCTAGGAGTTTATTTAATATGATTTTTAGATAAAGATGACCTAAAGATATTAAATAAATTTATTTAGGTTGATAAGTATGAGACACTCAAAACAGTCATTTTTTCCAAGAACACCAGCAATATCAAAATAGACCTCTCAAAATAGCATCAAAAACATCAAATAGGCATGTCTGTTCCAATTTTCTGGGTGAGGGAAAGCCTAAGGCACCCCAGGAGAAATGAGTAGGAGGATACGGAAACGGAGTACAGTACAGACAGCATTTAAGGCAAAAATGCACAAGGAGCTATTTAATGAGAAAACTACAGACCGACTAACCGCACACGAGGAGAGCAGGTGCTGCAATGATGGCAGCAGCTGTGGCAGTCTCTCTACTGACATTTTATGCTATATTTCAAGTACTTGAATTAAAAATGTAAGTTTAGGAAATCAATTTGCAAGATTAGAACAACTGCAAGTTCTACAAGATCTCCCATATTAAAAGATTACACCAAGAAATTTTTTTTAATAAACTTAAGTTTATTTAGCTACAATATAAATGCAGTAAAATTGACTCCTCTTGTATATGTGTTTTGACAAACACATTCAGTCACATAACCACCACCACAGTTAGGACAGAGAATATTGGCATCACCCCCAGAAGCTCCCTTGTGCCTATTTGTCGTCATTCCTGTCCCCTTCCCTCTAGTCTTTGGCAAAGATTCATATATTTTATATTTTTAGAATTTTATCTTTTACAAAATGTCACATGCCTCTTTGCTTCCAGAAATACATTTTAAAAGAACCTAGTATCTCTAAAACATTTCAAGTATACTCATTACAATAGCATTTTATCATAGAAATTTCTAACAACTTCATATTCTAACCACTATTCTGAGTAAAAACATCATGCCCAGTCTAGTCATGTATATTCAGTTCAGTGCAGTTCAGTCACTCAGTCGTGTCTGACTCCTTGTGACCCCATGAACCGCAGAATGCCAGGCCTCCCTGTCCATCACCAACTGCTGGAGTTTACTCAAACTCATGTCCATTCAGTCGGTGATGCCATCCAACCATCTCATCCTCTGTCATCCCCTTCTCCTCCTGCCCTCAATCTTTCCCAGCATCAGGGCCTTTTCCAGTGAGTCAGCTCTTCACATCAGGTGGCCAAAGTATTGGAGTTTCAGCTTCAGCATCAGTCCTTCCAATGAATATTCAGGACTGATCTCCTTTAGGATGGACTGGTTGGATCTCCTTGCAGTCCAAGGGACTCTCAAGAGTCTTCTCCAACACCACAATTTAAAAGCATCAATTCTTCGGCAAAATCAGCTTTCTTGATAGTCCAACCCTCACATCCATGCATGACCACTGGAGAAACCATAGCTTTGACTAGATGGACCTTTGTTGACAAAGTAATGTCTCTGCCTTTTAATATGCTGTCTAGGTTGGTCATAGCTTTCCTTCCAAGGAGTAAGTGTCTTTTAATTTCATGGCTGCAATCACCATCTGCAGTGATTTTGGAGCCCAGAAAAATAAAGTCAGCCACTCTTTCCACTGTTTCTCCATCTGTTTGCCATGAAGTGATGGGACTGGATGCCATGATCTTAGTTTTCTGAATGTTGATGAATGTTAATGTTGAGCT
Source organism: Cervus canadensis (assembly GCF_019320065.1). Taxonomy (NCBI): domain Eukaryota; kingdom Metazoa; phylum Chordata; class Mammalia; order Artiodactyla; family Cervidae; genus Cervus; species Cervus canadensis. Next base: position 86,201,257 of record NC_057392.1, read on the forward strand.
CTAAGCAACTTTTTCACTCTCCTCTTTCGCTTTCATCAAGAGGCTTTTTAATTCTTCACTTTCTTCCATAAGGGTGGTATCATCTGCATATCTGAGGTTATTGATATTTCTCCCAGCAATCTTGATTCCAGCTCGTGCTTCCTCACGTACATTAAAGCAGACAAAATTTATACAGATAAAAAAATATTTTAATAACACTTAATATAGTGTTTTCTGTGTGCTGATACCTTTCTAAATACTTTCACGTATGTTAAATCATTTCATCCCCAACTAGTACAAATAGTTTTACATGTAATAACTCATTTAATTCAACAGAGCTATAAGGTGATTTAGTTGCTAAATCATGTCCAACTCTTGCAACCTTATGTACTATAGCCTGCCAGGTTCCTCTGTCCATGGGATTTTCCAGGCAAGAATACTGGTGTGGGTTGCCATTTCCTTCTCCAGGAGATCTTCCAGACCTCGGAATCAAACCCAGGTCTCCTGCATTGCAGGCGGACTCCTGTGTCTTAGATGGTTTGTTTACCAACTGAGGTAGCAGGGAAACCTACTATAAGAAAATTACCATAATCCTAATTTTATGGATGAGAAAACTGGAGCTCAAACCAAGTAATTTTCCCAAAGCACAAAGCTAGTAAGTGGCAGAACCAGAATTTAAATGCAAGCGTTTGTTCTGTATTCCTTCTTTTAAGAAGAACAGGAGAAAACAATATAATATTCAACCATAACAGATTGAATCATAGCAACCTGGAGATTAAGGCCGACCTAGTCATGTACCTCTCTAGAGAAGGGCATGGCAACCCATTCCAATGTTCTTGCCTGGGGAGAATTCCATGGTCAGAGAAGCCTGGCAGGCTACAGTCCACAGGGTCGCAAAGAGGTGAACAGGACTGAGCGACTAACATGTTCATGTTCAGTCATGTACCTACATATGAACAATAATGAATTAGGTTCATCAAATCACTGAACACTGTATACAGAAAGGGATGTGCAGCTCCTCTTGTCAAATTGCCTCACTTCATCACTAAAGAAAATGAGAGCCAGAGAAAAACAAAAAAATATTGTCTAGTATTATTAAGCTAGTTTATGGCTGACTTGGCAATAAAATACGGGTAAGTTCTCCTACACTATTTCAAAATATCCCTAATCACCTTGAAGCAGATCCTCTTTACAATTTATCTATTATGTGCAGAACTGAAAGTGAAAGTCGCTCAGTTATTTCCAACTCTTTGTGACCGGACACTCTTTGGACCCCATGGACCATACAGTCCATGGAATTCTCCAGGCCAGTATACTAGAGTAGGTAGCCTTTCCCTTCTCCAGGGGATCTTGTGCAGAACCCTCTTGTAAAAACCCTCAAGTGCCTTCATTTTCACAGACCCCTACTGAACAAAAATAGACAAAAACACCTTATACATAGGCGATTGTGTTTTATTCCATATGACCTTGCTCTTCCAGGATCTTTGTATGACCAAAGTGGCAAGTAAAGTGTCTGATATAAGAGCTGTGCCCTACAGAGGCTCTCGCTACTGAAGAGTGACTGGAATATCCAATCAAACCATTAACTCCCCCAGGACTTTTTAAAAAGTATTTATTCATTCATTTGGCTGCACTGGGTCTTAGTTGCAACATGCAGGACCTTTAGATGGGACATGTGAACGTCACTGTGCCATACAGTATCTAGTTCCCTGACCAGAGATTAGGTGCAGGCCCGCTGCATTGGGAGCGCAGAGTCTTAGCCACTGAACTGCCAGGGAAGGCCCTCCCACAGGGCGTTATAGACACAGGCACAGTCGGCAGGTACAACTGCAGAGGGTCCTAGAGAGAAAAAAAACAAAAAGCAGAAGTCATGAAGTACTAGATTCTATGAAGTCCATGGCTCCAAGAATTTGAGATAAAAATGAGAACTGCTATCAGAAAAAGATCAATATGGAATATGGAAGCTGAGTGGAAGGGATCAAGTCTCTAGCCCTAGAATGCCCTGAGGTCAACACAGCAGCTTTTACACTGCTAGGTATAAAAGTGCATTAGAATCACATGGGTACTGTTTAGAAGTGCAAAATTTCAGGCCCCACACAGACTTACTAGATCTAAAATGGGGTGGAGCCCAGAAATCTATGTTTCTAATAAGCACCCCAGATAACTCCAATGTACCATGAAGTTCAAGAACCATGAAACTAGGCAAGCAGGTGTACCCTGAACATTAGTCAGAATGACATTCCAATTCTTTTCTTCCATAACTTTCCCCAAATCCTTTGAGCTAAAAGCCTGCATCTTGGAATAACCCTGCAGTTTCTGTTCCTTGCAGCAGTCTAATTAGCAGTCGGCTTCAGGTGTTGGAGAACTGCATATAATCAACTTTAATGAACTGTTTGAACTTTATTCAAATTATACTGCTATTTTTCATAATAATTTCTTCTTTATTTCATTAATTAATTCAATAAATATTTATTAACTTCTCACCATGTGCCAGACAGTACAAAGCAATGGAAATACAAAAATCCCTGCATTTGTAGAACTTAGATTATGGCAAGAGGAAGCAGACAATGAACAGTTAAATAAATAAGGTAGGACATACGTCAGATGGTGATAAGTGCTATGGGAAAAAAATAAATAAAGAAGCCAGGAAGGCAATAAGAAGTTTAGTGGGGACTCTATGATTTTAAATAGGATAGACAGAAAAACAACGCTACTAATGTGGCATCTGAGCAAACAGCTGACTACATAGAAGCATATTGTAGATTTCTAGGGGAAGGAAGACCTTAGAGGATCACAGGAACGGCAAGGAGGCCAGTGTAGCTAGAGCTGAGAGAGAGATGAGACGAGCCAAGCCATAGGCATAAAGTCAGAGAGACAAACAGGAGGCTGGATGCTTAAGACTTTATACAAGTGATCATGAAGATTTGGGGGCTTATTCATTAGTTTTATAAGTTATAGATAATAACTTATAGATAGTTTTATAAGTTATAGATAATAACTTATAGTTTTATAAGTTATAGATTTCAATCTTAGCCACTATAACAGGGCGAATCAAAAAAATAAATCTCTCTTCTGGTTCTCCAGAGATAAATTCGTTGCAGCATTTTGAACAAAATGACTTTATCTGAGGTGAAAATGATCCCACAGAGAAACCAGTTCTCTTTAGAAAAGAGTTTATCATTGGGTTAGAAGGATAAGCAAATTACTTCTGAAACCTTTTGTTACCGAGTACATGGAAAGTTAAGCTTACATGAAAATATTCAGCTTGACACACGTCTAAGACCTAAATCCACTAGAATAGATGTGCCTGGAGACAGCAGTGATTGTGGAGAACACATCTTTTGATTGGACACCATCCAGACACAGTGAGTGGAGAGTGGTCTGCAGGTCTGCATAAGTGCCACAGACCAAAGGCCCTGCCAGGGGGGGATCCCCTCACAGGTTCGGGATGCAGACAACAATACCTAAACAGTAAACAGGCTGACTGCAGATAGTCATAAGTAAGTATGAAAGGGACAAGGCGTGGAGAACTCCCTGGTGCTCCAGTGGATAAGAATCTGCCTGCCAGTGCAAGGAAAACAGGTTCGATCCCTGGTCTGGGAAGATTCCACATGCCATGGGGCAGCCAAGGCCCGTGTGCCACAACTCCTGAGCCCCCACACCTAGAGCACGTGCTCTGCAGCAAGAGAAGCCACCACAGTAAGTCCACACACAGCAACCAAGAGTACCCCCCCCCACTGCAAATAAAGGCTGTGCACAGCAGCAAAGACCCAGCACAGTCAAAAATAAAAACGAATAAACGAGCAAACGTACAGAAAGACATCTTCAAAAAAAGCCAAGAAGTGACTGGTAGAGTTTGTAGATTTCTACTTGAGATTAACTACTCAGGAAACACTCTGAAGATGTGACGTTTAAATTAAAACCTAAATGATGAGAAGAAGCCAGGCTTGCAAAGAAATATCTGGGGGCCAAGAACAATGTAAATGGTTTATGATCCACAATAACCCTTAACATTTATACTGTGATTTACAGTTTTCACATGTGTTTCACATACATTTTTTTTTTTAGTCCTCATGCTGTGGAAATAAAGGGTTGACATTTTTTGACCTGTTTTGCAGATGAGTAACTCAGTTTCAGAGAGGTCTAAGGGTCTGCCAAAGACAGGATTAATAGATGGGCTTTGGCAGGCATTCCTTCCTGACCCAGTTTGTTGCTATTGTGACTCCAGAGAAAATTAATATTCTCAAGTTGAGAAACACCGATGTCATATAGAGGACAAAAACAAAGAAAGTAAATTCTATTTAGGCTTCAGCTATTTGTAAATAATAAAATGTACATCACCTGTAATTCTTTAACTATAGGTTTTAATTGCTCTTTATTTTTCATTTAAGTGTTTTCATTTGGGCCATCTGGGTTTGAAGGGTGATAGTGGTCTCTTCTGCTAAGTATTGATTTGCATTTCTTTTTAATTCTAGCCATAATAGATACTTAAGGATGTAGCCTACACAGATTTTTGCTACATTCTGAGCTTATACATTCCTCATATGCACAGATTTACAAAATGAATTGAGGTACAACATCCATATCGAGGGTTACCAGAGCAAAGATGCACTATTATCAAATGAGAGCATTAAAAGAATTGTAAAATAAAAATATTAACAATTATACTCTATCATTGATATTAGTATTAAAATCTGTGCAAGGATAAGTTTATCTTCGATTCTTAGAGGCCTATGTAACAGGCCTCTAAAAAGACATTTTCTCAAGAATCCTTTGTTTCCTAGGATTCTAACACTGACTATATAAATAAGAAGATATTTTTTTCTAGCTCTTCTGGAAATGTATTGTTGTCTGTCATTTTACAATGATAAATTTCAGGGAACATATTTAAGAAATGTTCTTGTCACCCTTTCATGAAGGTAGAAATTCCTAACTTTTGTCTCATGGATTTCAGAAGACACCAATAATAAGTTTAGCTGCTGCTGCTGCTGCTTCTAAGTTGCTTCAGCTACTACACCACAATTATGAGAAATATTTCTAAAATTTACTGAAATATATTTTGAAATTATAGGATAAAATATTATCCTATTTAACAAAAAGACTGATTTTGCACACAGTAATCTATAGTGGTACCTGATAAGCCAGGGTGTATTTTCTAGGTTTTTTTGAAAGTCACAGCACAAGGCAAGGAAACAAAGGGATAATGACAAACATTGATTGTGATAAAGTAAATGCAAGCTGTGGTAATAATAGGATTTTAATAAAGACAATATCTATTATAGAGTTGGACCATTAAGAAGACAGAGTGTCAAAGAATCGATGCCTTTAAAATGTGGTGCTGGAGAAGACTCTTAAGGATCCTTTGGACAGCAAAGAGATCAAACCAGTCAATCCTAAAGGAAATCACCCCTGAAAATTCACTGTAAGCACTAATGCTGAAGCTGAAGCTCCAATACTTTGGCCACCTGATACGAAGAGCTAACTCATTGGAAAAGACCCTGATGCAACGGAAGATTGAGGGCAGAAGGAGAAGTGGGCGACAGAGAATGAGGTGGCTGGGTAGAATCACCGGTTCAATGGACAGGAACTTGGGCAAACTCCAGGGACAGAGAGGCCTGGTGTGCTGCAGTCCATGGGGTCGCAAAGAGTTGGACACGACTTGGCAACTAAGCAACAACAACAAGCTACTAGCAGTTGCAATGTGCCAGGTGCAAGGCTAAGCACTTTACTTATACTGCCTTACTTAATTCTAACAACCCTATAATACAATATAGGGACTACCAGAATTATTGTGTCCATTTTATCTGTGAAGAAACTGACTTGCAAAAGATTAAGTAATTTGCTCAAGATCACATGTTAACTGAGCAGTAAATCCAGAATACTATCCAGAGGTGTCTGACTCTGAAGCTATCCTCTGTAGTAACCATATAATTCTGTAATGTAATGTGGCATATTTCTATATGGTATAACATTGTTCAAATAGTATCCCACAAAACACTGAGGTAAGGTAACTGGTATCTCATATAAAAAAGATTCCATGGTCAGAGGATTTTCAGAAGCCATGCATATCAAATCCCCTTCTTGCAGATTCACAATGCATATGACTACATGAAGGTGGTTCAGATGGTAAAGAATCTGCCTGCAATGAGGGAGACCTGGGTTTGATTCCTGGGTTGGGTAGATCCCCTGGAGAAAGGAATGGCAACCCACTCCAGTATTCTTGCCTGGAGAAACCCCATGGACAGAGGAGCCTGGCAGGCTACAGTCCATGGGGTCACAAAGAGTTAGACATGACTGAACGACTAAGCACAGCACATATGAAGGCTCAGAGCATTCCTGTAGCAAAGAAATCTGTTTCACCAGCATTTTTCCAAAGTGTGCATGTGTGTGTGTTGTAATATTTCGCTAAATCCTAGAGGAACACACTTTGGGAAACTCAACACTTAGTTTTGTTTTGTTTTACCAGTATCTAGGTATATTCAGATATATTCAGCATAAGTGTTCAAATCCATGTGAGCATAGTTCAAAGCTTGCCATTAAAATAAACTATTGAAAATTTCCAACTGTTTTTCACCCACATCTATTGTCCCTACATCATTACATCATCCCCTTTCCACTTATCAGCATGCTGAGCCTTATTCCAGTTACAATGTGATTCTTTCTGAATACCCCACATCCAATATTTTCCATACGTGTAAACCCTCAACATTGTTCACGCTCTAGCTTGAATCTACCTCACCCATGGAACCATTTGCCACCAACCTGAAGTGATCACTTCTTCTCTGATATCTTAGAACACAAAATGATGTTTTATCATTTAACTGTTTCTGTGAATTTTCATGGGCTATCTTCATGGCTCAGGTGGTAAAGAATCTGCAATACAGGAGACTCTGGTTCAATCCCTGGGTCAGGAAGATTCCCTGGAGTAGAATAAGAACTATCCATACATCTTTAGTATTTCCCACTTAACACACTAACAAAGAAACATATGAAGGAAGAAATGTATTCCAAAAGAATCTTCCAGTTTAGAAATTGTCATTGGTAATTTAGACTGGGTCTACAGAGTTCCTAACTGTGACACTGGTGTTACCTTAGGTGGCTTTGTTTCATATCCCACAGAAGCTAGCTTCCATTTGACTGGAAAATTCTCTAAAGTGTACCTCTAAGTCATGAGTACCTTTGGATGCAAGAGGGCTGGGTCAGAGGAATTGCATGGATCGAAAAAAAAAAGTCATCTAAAGTTTTGGGAGAAAAACAACTCTAGGCAAGGGCATTGTCTTTGGATAATTCCTCAGTTCTTGAAAGCCTGATCTTCAAAAATATCCATCAATACTTTCTTTTACCAAATCAAGAGGCTTATGTAGTTCTAAACCAACTCTCAAAAGTGTCTCTGGGTTAACTTGAGACATTTATGAATTTTGTTATAGTCTTGCTGCCATCAGTTGAAGGTATCTGACATTCCAGGGTCACCTCATTTTCTCCTAGGGTGGGAGACTACATAAATCTTGAAGGCTCTGTTCACAGAACCTTGGGTCTCTCTGCATAAAAACAGACATGAGTTCCAAATTCTCTGGGAAAATCTAGACTGGAATGCTCAAGATTTGGGGCACTTATTGACTCCCTGTCTCTAGACAGGCAAGGGTCTGGTATAATTTAACAGAGCCAAGGTTCTAGGAGACAGGGCTCAGGATGGAGTAGAACAGTGCTGGTCCATGGGCTGTAAAGCATAGAACCAAGGAGGGAAAACTGGAAGAGAGACTGTCTAAGGACAAAACAAGGATCAGAAAGACTGGCAAGTACAAATAATGGTGATGGTCAGAGGAGAAGCTGGAACCATAAAGCAGAGCAAGCATACGACTAGTGGAAAGTGGGAGGCAGAGCCAGGCGTGATACCCTGGGATATGGGAGGTGACTACAGGACTCTATGGGGTGTCAGAGATCTTACCCATGGGAGAAGAAGTTGTTACAAACACTTCACATATTGGAACAATAAGATTTTGGTCTAAGTTGCCTATATGTCATCTGGTTTTATAGGGGAAAAGGTGGAAAGGATAACATCTGTCTATATGCCCTGTAGTTTCCTCAACATAATGGACATCATAATGGTTTTGAAAACTTTTTCATGAATGGTTTCAGGGAAATTTAGATTCATTAACTTTTAAAATGAGACATTTAAGTTTCCTTCCCAGGCCAACTAAGCCCTTGCCCATTCTCATCAAGAATGAGGACTGGCACTAAAACACAGAGAAATCCCATCAGAATTGAGGCCTGGCAGCCACAGTTCAGTTCAGTTCAGTCGCTCAGTCATGTTTGACTCTTTGCCACCCCCATGAACCGCAGCACGCCAGGCCTCCCTGCCCATCACCAACTCCTGGAGTCCACCTAAACCCATGTCCATTCACTCAGTGATGCCATCCAACCATCTCATCCTCTGTCATCCCCTTCTCCTCCTGCCCCCAATCCCTCCCAGCATCAGGGTCTTTTCAAATGAGTCAGCTCTTCCCATCAGGTGGCCAAAGTATCGGAGTTTCAGCTTCAGCATCAGTCCTTCCAATGAATATTCAGGACTGACTTCATTTAGGATGGACAGGTTGGATCTCCTTGCAGTCCAAGGGACTCTCAAGAGTCTTTCCCAATACCACAGTTCAAAAGCATCAATTCTCCAGCGCTCAACTTTCTTTGTAATCCAACTGTTTCATCCATACATGACCACCGGAAAAACCATAGCCTTGACTAGATGGACCTTTATTGACAAAGTAATGTCTCTGCTTTTCAATATGCTGCCTAGGTTGGTCATAACTTTTCTTCCAAGGAGTAAGCGTCTTTTAATTTCATGGCTGCAATCACCATCTACAGTGATTTTGGAGCCCAGAAAAATAAAGTCAGCCACTGTTTCCCCATCTATTTCCCATGAAGTGACGGGACCGGATGCTATGATCTTAGTTTTCTGAATGTTGAGCTTTAAGCCAACTTTTTCACTCTCCTCTTTCACCTTCATCAAGAGGCTCTTTAGTTCTTCACTTTCTGCCATAAGGGTGGTGTCATCTGCATATCTGAGGTTATTGATATTTCTCCCGGAAATCTTGATTCCAGCCTGTGCTTCCTCCAACCCAGCGTTTCTTATGATGTACTCTGCATATAAGTTAAATAAGCAGTCTGACAATATACAGCCTTGATGTACTCCTTTTCCTATTTGGAACCAGTCTGTTGTTCCATGTCCAGTTCTAACTGTTGCTTCCTGACCTGCATACAGGTTTCTCAAGAGGCAGGTCAGGTGGTCTGGTACTCCCATCTCTTTCAGAATTTTCCACAGCTTATTGTGATCCACACAGTCAAAGGCTTTGGCATAGTCAATAAAGCAGAAAGAGATGTTTTTCTGGAACTCTCTTGCTTTTTCGATGATCCAGGGGATGTTGGCACTTTGATCTTTGGTTCCTCTGCCTTTTCTAAAACCAGCTTGAACATCTGGAAGTTCACAGTTCACGTATTGCTGAAGCCTGGCTTGGAGAATTTTGAGCATTACTTTACTAGCGTGTGAGATGAGTGCAATTGTGTGGTAGTTTGAACATTCTTTGGCATTGCCTTAGTTTGTGATTGGAATGAAAACTGACCTTTTCCAGTCCTGTGGCCACTCCTGAATTTTCCAAATTTGCTGGCATATTGAGTACAGCACTTTAACAGCATCATCTTCCAGGATTTGAAATAACTCAACTGGAATTCCATCACCTCCACTAGCTTTGTTCATAGTGATGCTTCCTAAGGCCCATTTGACTTTACTTTCCAGGATGCCTGGCTAGTATTATCAGTTTTTCTTCAAAGAAATCCCATTAGGGAGGCATTAGAAAAGCAATGGGTTAGCATTTCAGAAATTGTCTATGCAAAATGCTACCATAAATTATAATAATAGAATAAAATTAACTTTGATTATTTACAATATACCAGGCCTCAGTATTCTCTACATGTTCTCATTGTTTCCTCACAAAATTCTTTAAGTGCCAATGTATTTCCCACTTTGTGGATGAGAAAGCTGAGGCTCCAAGAGGCAGATTCACACAGAGACAATCCAAGCCTTTGCATTTAGCTACCACACAGATGGCGACCCACATGGTTTGAGTAATGTTGGTACGGTGGGCTAAATGGCACCTTCCCAAATAATATATCTGCATCCTAACCCTTGGAATCTGTGAATGTGATCTAATTTGGAAAAAGGACCTTTGTGGATGTAATTAAGAATCTGGAGATGAGATCATCCCATGTTATCCAGGGGAGCCTTAAATCCATTTAAAGCCATTTTTATAGGAAATAAAAGAGAGACTCACAAGGAGAAGAAGAGACATCTGTGTAAAGACAGAGGCTGAGACTGAAGCGATGCAGCCATACTGTAGGGATGCCTGGAGCCACCAGAGTCTGGAAGAGGCAAGGAAAGATTCTCCCCTAGAGCATGCAAGAGGAACACAGGCCAGTCTACATTTTGAGTTTATATTTCTAGCCTCCAAAACTATGTGAATAAAGTTCTGTTGCTTTAAACCACTAGGATTGTGGTAATTTGTTATGGCAGCTTCAGGAAAATACAGTTGACCTTTAAACAATGCAGGGGTTAGGAGATTAACAAGGGGTTAACAAGTTAACACCTTGCTCAGCTGAAAATCCAAGTGTCACTTTACAGTCTGCCCTCCATACCTGCAATCCTGCATCCCCAGAATCAACCAACTACAGATCGTGTAGTGCTATAGTATTTATACTGAAAAAAAAAAAAAAATCTATGTATAAGTGGATCTGTACAGTTCAAACCCATTTTGTTCAAGAGTCACCTGTAATACAGGTGGTTTCTTAGCTTAGGCTGCCAGAACATAATTGCATAAACTGAGTGCATCATCAGCAACAGGAACTTATTTTTTCATAATTCTGGAGGATGGAAGTCTAAAGTCATGATGTCAGCAGGATCAGGTTCTGGTGAGAGCCCTCTTCCAGGGTCTATAAGGGCACTAATCTCATTCATGAGGGTTCCACCCTCATAACCTTATCACTTTCCAAAGACCCCACCTTCTAATACCATCACACTTGGGGTAGGATTTTCCTATACTATCTCGGGAAGACATAAACATTCAATCTATAATAATTGGTAAAGGTGGGTTTTTTTTTTTTTAATTTGGGGTGCTTCTGTATGGCCACATTTTAGAAGAAAGAATAATTCCAAGGAATCAATCAAATGATTTTTAAATTAAAAGCTTTTTTATTATTACTACTTAAAGGACCATTACTGTGTGTCAGTACACTTTTTAGAGAATCAGAGATGTTTTGTCATTTGAACTTAGTATCATTGGTGGAGCAAAACCTCATAATATTATAAAATAACATCAAAACAATGGTTTTCAACTAAAGCTTTTGATTACTATTAAAAACAATTGTTTTAAAAAATAGAATATTTTCTTTTAATATTTTAGCACTTCATAGCAGTAATCAACTGTCTTTTAAAATCATATTTAACTAATTTTTTCCCAGAAAAATCATTTATTCAACAATAGTGAGATACTGTAGCATCATGTAAAACTGTCTTTAGCTTTACTATTAGAATATATGTTGGTGATCCCTAACCAATATTTTCTCAATGAGTCAAATTTAAGATTTCTAGCATATAAAGGGGGAAATCTCTATTTTAAAATTTTCAATTTATTACTTCTTTCTCTATGTTAATGTGTTCTCGTTGATGGATCACCAGAGATAATACATACTCTTCTCCAAAGGTTATTTAGAGACTTCACATTACTCTTTCATCAGATTATAAAGGATAAATGGCTTTGATACATGGCTTCATTCCCTTTTACTATTTACCACTATGGCAGATCCTGATTTTAAACACCATAATTCACTCAATGTAATTATGCCCTATTTTATAGCTTGCTGCATTATATTTGAAAAGTACATTATTCACTGTGATTTGAAAACATTCATAAGATAAGTGTGACTGTGTTAATTTAGTTAATGCTTCAAGCAAGTGCAGATAATATTAAAATGAATGTTTTCTTTGACTGCTAGCAACACACATTAGAGCAAAAAAGAAATCATTTATTTTGAGGATTAGTCATGTTATACTAGTATCTAACAAATAGTGAGATAAATAGCAGACATTACATTTTATTTTAATGCATCGTAAAGAAAAAAGGAACAGGAGATGCGGTTTGTTCATTAAAAATAAGGACATTTTTACACTCTTACAGTAATTTCAAGCTACTGTGGTGTGATCATGAGCCTTTAATCAAATAGATATGGTTTTAAATTTTGCCTCACTACTAAGTCACTGAGCAATTCAGCATATAGTAATTAATCTCTCTGAAACTTTATTCTTACCTGTATAATGGGAGAGTATCTACTAACTTCTGGGAAAATTGAATGCAGTAAGTGAGAAAGGAAGTTAATAATGATTGACAGATAGTAAGTAATCATTACATGATTGACAGTGTTGTTGTTTTTGAATCTACCTTTAGAATCTGAAGCACTGACAGAACAATTGCATGATTTGTGAGTCTTCTTATCATTTCTTTTCTCAATGTCTCTCCTCAGGCTCTATTACCATTTCTTTGTATATTTACCTTATTGCTTATAGATTCTATTACTGAGAATTAATCATAAATTTGAGATGTCTTACACAACTGACTGTATCATTATCATGTGACTTCTTAATATTTTTAGGCAACCAAGCTCACTTAAGAGATATAGAGTCCACAATAAATGAAGAATAAGACATAACTGACCCTTGAATAATGCAGGGGTGAGGGGTGCTGACTCCTGCACAGTTGAAAATTTGCACATGACTTTTGACTCCCCAGAAACTTAGCTACTAATAACCTACTATTGACTGAAAGCCCTGCCAATAATATAAACAATAAGTTAACACATACTTTGTGTGTTATATGTACTCTATACTATATTTTCTTACAATAAAGTAAGCTAGAAAAAATGTTAAGAAAATCATAAGAAAAAAAAAATACATTTACAACACCATACTGTATTTATGGAAATCATGTTTATGTCATCTGTTTATATCATCTGTCAGTACTTACATCAACATCAAATGTATTGAATGTTGAAACATTAAAACACTGTAGATGTTATATGTATTACTAACACTAGTGTTAGTAATTAACACTAAAATATTAGAAATATTTCTAATATTAAAATATTAAAAATGAAAATGTGGTGTGATAAAATCATTTATTTACAGATGCAACAGTTCATGCGTTGATAATGAAGAAACAGCAATATGAAGGCTGTGTGGTAGCCTGGTATAATCGATAGGATTGCTTCACAGTAGCCTACCTTATACACTAATGGATAAATTGTTATAAAAATGTTATGGTATACAATATTGGATTCATATATATTCATATATTCATAATATATATTCATATATTCATAACACAACATTGGAAACATTGTTATATTTTTTAAAAACCACTTAGTTGTGATGATAGGTTAATACACAGTTTCTCTCATTGTGAGAGAGGGGCATACTCTACAGTAATGTAATTCTTTGAAGCAAAATAATAAAACAGTAAAAGAACTAACACATTACTAGGGTTATATTAAATATCACTCCCCTTACACCTATGTAAGGATAGGCTGTCCACTTCAATACAAGCCTTGCACACAGTGTTCTACATGAATACTTAGGCGATGACGATAGTGACACATAAACATCTCATACAGTTCTTGCCGTGTGGTGTGACATTCTCACACTCACAGACGTGCACAAAAGGTAAGTTTACTAACTATACTGCATGACGACTACTTTCTATTCATCAAGGGGAACTGGATCATCGTAAAGGCCTTCGTCCTTGTTGTCCTCACATGGAGTAGGCTGAGGAGGAAGAGGACAAGGAGGGGTTGGTCTTGCTGTCTCCAAGGTGGCAGAAGCAGAGGAGAGAGAGGAAGTGGAAGGGAAGGCAGGAGAGACAGATACACTCAGTGTACTTAGTAATTTCCATCTGGATATTTTGCTTTTCCATTTCTCTGGAATTGTTTCTGTATGGAACCAATTCTTTTCTCACCATTTCCTTTGGTTTCAGTGCCCATATCACTGTCATAGAAGGCTCTGTGTCATAAAAGAAGTCAAAAGTAGTCTTGAATAATCAAAACCCTTCCGCCAGATTGCCTAATGTCAGTTTGTTTTCTGGCACTGCTTCTTCTATGCCTTCTTTCTTATCATGCGGCACTGGTTCAGAAGCACTCATCGCCATCAAATGGGCTTCTGTTCATTTCTCTGGTGTGGTGTCTATTAACTTCAAGAGCCATATCTTGAAACCTTTCACCCTCATCTTTTTTCCCCATATCCATAATCTTTTTCATGATTCCCTCATTTGGCTCTGTAATAAATCTTGTGAAGTCATGTACATCAGCTGGACACATTTTTTTCCAGCAGGAATTTATTGTTTTAGCCTGGGTGACTTTCATGACATTTTCTATTACAAAAATGATATCCTCAATGGTGTGATTTTCCCAGGCTTTCATGGTGTTCTGTCTGTTGAAGTTCTCTTCCATTGCACTGACAGTCTTTTCCATAGAGTGCCATGTGTAATGAGCCTTAAAAGTCCTTGATTTACAGGCTGAATTAGAAACATTGTGTTTGGGGGCAAGGAGACCACTTGGATGCCTTTGGTGTTGAACTCATGGGGTTCGGGGTGGCCAGAAACATTGTACAATGGTGAAAGAACATTAAAAGGCAGCCCTATACTGGTAAGACACTTTCTAAGTTCAGGGACAAAGCATCAGTGGAATAAATCCAGAAAATTGGATCTCATTGTTCAGGCCTTCCTATTGTACAACCAGAAGACTGGCATCTGGTATTTATCTTTTTCTTTCAAGACCCAGGAGTTTGCAGCTTTATAGATAAAGGTAGTCCTGATCATAAGCTTAGTAATTTTCTTAACGTTGTCTGGGAACTCATCTGCTGCCTCTTGGTCAGCAGAAGCTACTTCTTCTACTATCTTGACATTTTTAAAGCCAAACCACTTTACAAAATGATCAGACCATTCCACACTTGCATTAAATTCTCCAGTTTTAGATCCTTCACCTTCTTTTTGTTTTAAGTTGTCATGCAATGACTTTGCTTTTTCTTGAATCATATTAGAGTCCACAGATGTGACTTTCTTAGAGCAATCCTGAATCCACATAAGAGCTGTATTTTCAATAAGAGATAAAAAGGTATTTCATGAAAAGTACAAGGTTTTCATACCTTCTGTCCTGGCTGCAGTGACAGAGTGGCAGTTTCATGGGGGAATTTTTTTTTGGGGGGGTGTCCTTTTGCTGGATTCATCTATCTTTGAATGGTGGGCAACCATCATTGCAGACCTCAATCTACAGTACATATTAAACAAGTGAACTTTTTCTTGTCATGTCATGACTTTTCTGTTTCTTGGGAGCACTTCTAGCATCACTAGGGCACCATGGTGTTATTCAAGGATATGGTACTGCACTAAACACTATGAAAAATAATCATGAATCTCAAGAGTACAGTTTTTCTTGCAATACACAATTTCCTGGAGAGATGAGCTGTTCATGTGGAGATGATTAGAGCTACAAAGTGTCTCAAGAAAATACTCACAACACTTGAGTTCTCTGCAATAGCAACAGGAAGTGGCTACAGAATTATTACAGTAGAACAGTGTGTACTATTTAACTTTATATAGTTAAGATTTGGGCTTCCCTGGTAGTTCAGCTCATAAAAAAAAATCTGCCTGCAATGCAGGAGACCCTGGTTCAATTCCTGTGTCAGGACGATCCCCTGGAGAAGGGATAGGTTCCCCACTCCATTATTTGGACTTCCCTAGTGGCTCAGATGGTAAAGAATCAGTGAAGTGAAGTCGCTCAGTCATGTCCGACTCTTTGGGACCCCATGGACTGTAGCCTACTAGGCTCCTCGGTCCATGGGATTTTCCAGGCAAGAGTACTGGAGTGGGTTGCCATTTCCTTCTCCAAAAGAATCAGTACTTCATCCTTATGTTTGTTTACATTTCCTTCAACTGTGAATGCTACCATGTATAATGTGTGTGCATAAGTTTTTATAAAGTTTAATACTCTGTAATAGATTTGTATTATTTTATGGCAGTAAATGATAGAATAGCATCTACTTAGATTTTATGCATTCCTATCATAGCTTTTTCTTAATTTTTTTCAACATTTCAAGGCTATACAGTTTATTGGCAACTATTCTCAAATTCTCAAAGGTCTCCAAAATTTTTTCCATTATATTTATTGAAATAAAATCCACATATAAGTAGACCCACACAATTCAAACCCATGTTTTTCAAGTCTCAATCATACTTAGGAAATGATTCCACAGATGCTTTCCTTTCATCTAAGGCGAAGCAATGATAAATTGTTTCCATCCTTGTGTACAGTAAAGTAAGCAAACAGTGGAATACAGTATAAAATCTCAACAGTATATTTGGTCAGATATAGTACCTCTTCTTTAAAACTGGTAGATAAATCAGAGGTTTTTTAATTGCGGGGGATGGTGGGTTCCTTCTTTTTTTCTGTGTTAAAATTACTCTTTAAAAATACCCAATTACAGATTTTTAGTCCAAGTGACATGTTTCCTTTCTCTCTCTCTCTCTCTCTCTCTCTCACACACACACACACACACACACACAAACTAGCAAAATCATGTGATAGTCACCTTTTCAGTCAACTTCACTATTATTTCATAGTGTTGACAAAAGTTCAAACTCCTCTATAAGAATAAAAGAAAAAAAAAAGAATAAAAGAGAACAGAGGTCTTCCTAGGCTAGGATTTTGGGAGAGCAGCTTAAATGGCAAGTAAGATGCGCCCAAACCTACCATGTGCAGTAAGAAGCCTAGGCAGAGGTAGACGCAAGCTTCCGTGGAGGAGACAGCTGACTGCCCTCAGAGACAGTCAGTCCCAAAGGGGCCAAGCACAGAGATGAAAATGGTTCCAAGGCACTAGGTCTGTAAATAGAGGTAAATATATGAAGACAACAGATAAGAAGATGAGTCTGATAAAGACCCTGTAAGTACAGCCACAGACTAGTTTTTCAGTTGTATGTGGTTTTATTCATGGACATGAATATGAAGCCCTTAAAGGTGTCAAATTAACCCAAAGATACAAACAGGAGACATCATCATCCCCTCAATAGCTGACTTTGGCAAATATTAGTTTAAAAGAGAGCTTTCAGTCCTGCCTTCAACAAATGTTCTCTGAGCACTTGTCCATGCAGGATGATCTACTAAATGACTTTCTGTAGTCACTTCAAGCTGACAGTAAAACTTACCTTTATTAAAAAACAAGTCATTGCCAGACCCAGGGCAAAAACATACAAGAAGAGTCTAGAATATTATTTCTTGTCATACCAATATGCTAGAAAACTATGGGGCTACTGGAGTTGTGTCAAAAGAACTCAAGGGTCAACTTTAATAAGCTCTCACTGGCCAAAGATGAGAATATTTGAGTATAAATAAAGAAAACTGCAACTAATAGAAAAAAAAATAAACTTTATACATAAAAATTCACAATAATATTTTTAAATAATAATAACTAGTTAGAATATTAGGATATTTAATATTATTAAAATAAATAATGTTTATTATTTTAAATAAATTATAATTATTGTTTATTGTTTTAAATAATAATATTAAATAAAATATTTAATATTTTTAAATACTAATAAAACCCTAAGATCCTCCTCCTCCTCCCTAGGAGGATCTTAGGGTTTCAACTCATTATTTTGGAAACTGGTAATAAAGGAATAGAATTAAAAATCTTTTGTTCTGTTAAATCATACTGTACCTCAAGATAACTCTATAGTTGATGAGGGAGCTCATAAATGAGAATGAGTTGATGGAATTCCTCAACTCCTGATGAATTAATGGATCTGGGGAGTGATCATACATGGCTTATAGCATCACAACCAGACATTATATGTCTCAGAATGGAAGTATGTATCAACTATGCAGTAAAAATCTTATCACACCTATCAATCTAACTTCCATATCAGAGGACAGAGGAACTTAAAATTGACAGCATAGGAAGCAATCTGATCTGCAAAATCCAACCTGTGGAAAAGGTATACAGGACAAAAATGCATTTTTTCAACAAATAAATTTCAAAAAAAAAGAAAAGATTGAAGGAGAATCTATACATTAAGAGATACTTAAGAGACTAATCTAATCTAAATTCTAACCTAATCTTATTGAATCCTGATTAAACAATGTGCTAAAAAGAAAGGAAAGGGGAGAGAGAGACAGATTTGGGGGAGAGAGAGAGACTTGGGCAATTGGAAAAACATAAATACAGTCAATAAACTAGATGAAATAGGACTTGCTGCTGGTATTTTTACGTGTGAAAATAATATTAAGTTTATGTTTTAAAGAGCACTATTTATCTTTGAGGGATATATACCAAAGTATTTACAGGTGGAAAGACATGATATTTGGAATTTCTTTCAAAATAATCTGGAAAGAACTGGAGGAACATAGATCAAAGAAGTTTGACCGTGAGTTGATCTTTGTTAAAGGTAGATGATGGGGACGTGTTATTATATTTTCTCTACTTTAAACATAAAAATTTCTATAATTTTTTTTAATTATTGAACTTGATGGGACTCTTTTTGGATGAATTTTGTTCTTAGAATCACAATTCTAAATATGTTAAAAGTTATCAAAAGGGATGAATGTTGCTATAATGCCTCCTTACAATTTTGATGTGAAATCACAAATAACGCATAAAAAAATCACAAATAACACATAAAAAGTGCCTCAAATTTGTTCAATAAATAATGAAAGTGAAAAGGTAAAAGTGTTTGTCACTCAGTCGTGTCCAACTCTGTAACCCCATGGGCTGTAGTCCACAAGGCTCCTCTGTCCATGGAATTTCGAGGCAAGAATATTGGAGTGGGTTGCCGTTCCCTTCTCCAGGGGATCTTCCTAACCCAGGGATCAAACCCACGTCTCCTGCATTCCAGGCAGATTCTTTATTGTCTAAGCCACCAGGGAAACCAATAAATAATGGTTATTATATGTTTGATCATTGAGGTATCCAAAGTGAGTGCTGCTGAAAAGACAAAGTAGAATCTTCCTGGAAATGTGGTAAATTGAGATTATGCCAGAAGCACCATCTCTGCACAAAATAGAGGAGAAGCTGTTCCCCAAAAGAAACAGGAAAATTGGTATCTTCCAACACAGGTGAAAGAACAGAGCCTGGGTAGCAAAGAAACAAATATCCACCCTTTGGAGAAAACAGGAAACTTCTGTTTTACTTACTACTTGACTTCATATAAACTAAGGATTCAGTACTAATAGGGTAACACTGGTAACATGTAAGTTACATCCTAAATCCAAACAACATTTTTATATAAAGATTTAGAGTATATGTAATGGTGATTAATTTTTAGTCAGATCACACAACAATTTAAAGTTTTGAGTTCCTAAAAATATACAGCATTATCTGCTTTATAATGTCAATTTGAGAATGTGTCAGTTTCTCACAGTTTATATCAACTGAGTAAAATTTCACTGTCAAAATTATAGGACAAGTTTTTGAACAAAATGCCTAAGATTATAAATCCATTATTTAAAGACTACAATTTACTCTGCCATGCACATTTAAAAAGCATCTGAAAAAAATAAATAAAATAAAAAAATAAAAAGCATCTGACTACAATGAAAAAAAACCCTCAATATTTGAAATTTTGTTCATATGACGGCTTATAATCTGATTTGGAAAAAAATGTTGACTTTTTTACATGGTTAAGATAAGTGCTTAATTTCTTACAGAAGTCAGTCTGTATCAGAAAACATCACTACCGCAATCATTACACTAGTAATGGTGAAATTAAACTTGTTTACTGAAGGCTTCACCAAAAAAATTGTTCAAAAGATATAGGAGGAACTTGGGGGGGGTGCAAATTATTTGAAAGATACAACACAGTAATGCAGCGTATATCAGATTCTTCCTTTCTCCAAGAACTGTTCTATATCTTTGGCATACAGTGATGAATAAAATGCCATCCCCTCCTTTAGTGCACAGTAAAGAGAAGGCCTCTGTCTAAAGAATGATGGTATGATCAAATGAATGCCATGGCAGAGGCAAAAACTCAAATGTGTGTAGGATGGAAAAGAAGTGCTAAGGTTTTCTTGAGGGCTGGGGATAAGGAAAGCTGTAGAACAGATAACAGAAGCACTGTTGACTGTAGAAAGAGTCATTAGATTACATACTCCAAATTAATAATTCAAACTTGTAGAGTCATGGTCACATAGTACACATATCTTTAGAAATATTACTCTGGCAACGATGTGGAAATAGATCAGAGTGAGTGAGGCTGAAAAAAGAACACAAGAAGAAAGATATTTCAAGAGGGAAGGATTAGGAGAGAGATGGGTAAATGGACAAGAAAATTATATATGAGGATATTCAGAAGGTAAGGACTCCGAAGACTTTGTGAGTGAGCAAAAAGAGGGAAATGGAAGAAGAAAAGCAGTTAAATCAATGGTTCTTAAAGCAGGATACCTAGAACAGCAGCAGTAGCAGCCCCTGGGAACTTTTTAAGAAATATATATTCTTTAGCCTCACTCCAGACCTTCTGAATAATAAACTCTGGGATCGGGGCCCGACAATCCATGTTTAACAAGCTTTCTGGGTAATTCTGATGCATGCTACGGTTTGAAAAGCACTTTCGGCTACAGTTGGTTCTCAAATCAGCTACAAATTGCACAGGGATCTTAGAAAAAGAAAATTCCCATCCCAGAAATTCTTGTTTCACTGGGCCAGACTGTAACCTAGACGTCAGGATTTATATATTACTGGTGGTGGTTTAGTCACTAAGTCGTGTCTGACTCTTGCAACCCTATGGATTGTAGCCCGCCAGGCTCCTCTGTCCATGGGGATTCTCCAGGCAAGAATACTGAAGTGGGTTGCCATTTCCTTCTCCAGGGGGCCTTCCCAACCCAGTAATCAGACCTGGTTCTCCTGCATTGCAGGTAGATTCTTTACCAACTGAGCTGCAAGAGAAGGCTTGTGGCTTTCAGGTTTCTTAAAGCCAGATTTTCATGGACTGGACTGTAGGTCCTTAATGCCATACACTGTCTTCCCACTTAGCCAGTTACTGGAACACATGCCTGTTTGGAAGGGGCTTGTCCATTCTACATTGCTGTGGTCTCCCCCAGTCCCTATTAACCCAGTCACTGTTTCTGTACACAATATGGTTCCCACCCTAGGCCTTCTTAGATCTCAAGTCCATGGACATACACCTACATGATTTTTTCCTTCAGGACACACAGCTCCTATGGTGGGTCTCAGAAGACAGTTATTTCTCAATTTTGCCATGGGACATCCACTAAATTCAAGGGCCCCAACTCAGGCTATGGCCAAATACTGCTGTTTGCAAACCGTCTACCCCAAATGACTATGGATGGATCCACAAATAATCTTCACATCTAGGGCATGAGATCCTGGTGCAGGGGCCCTTCAGACTTTCCTAGGAAGCCTCAGGAAGCAATATGAGTAGGCCAGATTGACACTGAGAGCTGTTCGTTGTCCTCCTGCTATTTCCTTTGGGGCACAAAAAGTTAAAGAGTAAAGGTAGCTTAAACAATAAGACCTAGAGAGGAATGGAATAGGAAGTTGTCAGTTATACATATATATATATACATTCTTTTTGTATTCTTTTCTATTATGGTTTATCATAGGATATTGAATGTTGTTCTCTGTGCTGTACAGTGGGACCTTCTTGTTTATCCATTCTATATATATAAAAATTTACATCTGCTAACCCCAACATCCTACCCCATCCCTTCCTCATCCCTCCTCTTGGAAACAGTCTGTTCTCTATGTCCATGATTCTGTTTCTGTTTCGTCAATAGGTTCATTTGTGAACCTATTTTAGATTCCACATGTAAGAGATCTTGTATTTGTCTTTCTCTTTCTGACTTTCTTTACTTAGTATGATAATTTCTAGTTGCATCCTTGTTGCTGCAAATGGTATTATTTCATTCTTTTTATAACTGAGTAGTATTGCATTGTATATATGTAGGAATTCTTGTTTACCCATTCATCTGTCAATGGACACTTAAGTTGCTTCTATATCTTGGCTATTGTAATAGTGGTGCTATGAACATACTGGTGCATGTACCTTTTTGAATTTGGTTGCTGGATCATATGATGATTCTATTTTTAGTTTTTTGAGGAATCTACATACTGTTTTCTATAGTTGCTTCACAAATTTGCATTCCTACCAACAGTATGGGAGGGTTGCCTTTTCTCCACACTCTCTCTGGCATTTGTTATTTGTAGACTTTTTAACAGTGGCCATTCTGACTGGTGTGAGGTGGCACCTCATTGTAGTTTTGATTTGCATTTTCATTGCATTTGATTTACAATAATTAGCAATGATGAGCATCTATTCTTAGACATCAGGATTTTTTAAAGTTCTTCCAGGTGATTTCAGTGTATGTCCACTTGTGGTAGACTGCTGTTCTGGCTGAGGGGCTGGGTAGATAGTGTTAATGCCAAGGAAAGAGGGAAGGTTTAAGAGAAAATCTGATATTGAATCTCGAAATAAGCACATAAGACCTTATTTAACTGACTTTCTTTAATTTTAGTCATGACCAATTCTTTGTGACCACATGTACTATACAGTCCATGGAATTCTCCAGGCCAGAATAATGGAGTGGGTAGCCTTTCCCTTCTCCAGGGTATCTTCCCAACCCAGGGATCAAACCCAAGTCTCCCACATTACAGGCAGATTCTTTACCAGCTGAGCCACAAGGGAAGCCCAAGAATACTGTAGTGGGTAGCCTATCCCTTCTCCAGTGAATCTTCCCAACCTAGGAATCAAACTGGAGTCTCCTGCATTGCAGGGGGATTCTTTACCAACTGAGTTGTGAGGGAAGCCCTTACTCTAGGCCAACAGATGAAAAAGAAACAGCAGTATCAAAACATGGGCACATTACAAGGGTATCAAAACTTCAAAAGTTCTCAAAAAAACCCTTTTCATTCTCTGAATCTTTTGCCAACTAATCTCCAAAAGCTTTAATGTCCTTCTCTTCTCCTTTTCCTTTTATTGCTAAATATGGAACTCATCAGTGCTCCCTCTTCATTTAGTCAACATTTGGTCCTTAATGTAGTGGGTAAGTACACATGCTTCATGTGGACCTCGTGTTCATCATAGCACTATTTACAACACCCCAGACGTGAAACAACCTAGATGTCCATCAACAGATGAATGGATAAAGAAGATGTGGTGTATATATACAATGGAATGTTACTCAGCCATAACAAGGAGTGCACTTGAGTCAGTTCTAGTGAGGGGGATGAACCTGGAGCCTATTATACAGAATGAAGTAAGTCAGAAAGAGAAAAACCAGTATCATATATTAGTGCATATATATGGACTCTAGAAAGATGGTATGGATGAACCTATTTGCAGGGCAGCAAAAGAGACTCAGATGTAAAGAACAGTCTTTTGGACATAGTGGGGGAAGGAGAGGGTGGAACGATTTGAGAGAGTGGCACTGAAATATATACATTACCATATGTAGAATAGATAGCCCAGTGGAAATTTGCTGCTTGACACGGGGAGCTCAAACCTGGGTGCTCCGTGACAACCTAGAGGGGTGCGATGGAGTGGGAGGTGGGAGGGAAGTTCAAGAGGAAAGGAGCACATATATACCTATGGCTGTTTCATGTTGATATATGGTAAAAACCAACAAAATATTATAAAGTTATTATCCTCCAATTAAAAGTAAAATTAAATTAAAAAATAAAGCATTAATAATCATAAAGTTTTTGGAACAGTGCCTGGCACATGGTAAGTGCCATGTAAATACTATTAAATAATTTTTTAAAAATTAGCTTGGAACATTTGGTGTATAAACCAAGAGGCAATTCAAGGGCTTCCTAGTACAAGAGAGGTAATTTGCATCAGGTGAGCCTCACTTGTGTCTCCAGGAAACACATACAACATTATAACTCCTGTAACTAGACTGCCAAATCCTTGAAGACAGTGTCATGGCTTACTCACCTTGTATTCCCACTTTCTATCACAAAGCCTAACCCATGGTAATTAATAAATATTCATTAAATAAAGGAACTAAAAATTGATTATTCACTTCAGTCATTAATTTTTACTCTATGTAGAAAATAAGACCTCATATGGTATCTTCCAAGAAGATATAACCATTTGGGGATGGTGATTGAAGCCAAAGTGTCCCAAGATGAAGGTAGAAGATAAAGAGAACCACTCTACATACCTTACTTCATTCAGCTCTAGCCAGAAAATCAGGTGGGTCTGGGCCTGCAGAAGAATCTGTCAGAGATTCTGGGAGGGGCAGAAGCAGGGAAATGGGCCTAGGACTAACATTTGGAGTAGACGGGGAAAAAAGATTTAGACAATCAGAAAATCATTTTGAAGCAGTTTTCATTAGCATAGCAGAAGAATAGCACAGTTTTATGAACTCAGAAATCCTGCCAAAGAAATTAAAGCATTATTTAAGACTTGATGGACTTGAAATCAGGGCCAACTTTGCCATTAGCAAGCTCCTGACCTCGGATGAGTCACCTAGCCTCTCTAAGCCTCAGTTTCCTCCTCTCCAAAATCAGGCATTGATTAATGATTTAAAAGGTTCTTTATACTTCTGTAGTTCTTTGATTCTAACAGATGACTGAAAATTTAAGCTTTTCAAGGAAAAATAAAATGCTTTCTTTTAATTCATGGAGCTATTGCGGAGACTCTATATCTCTTTTCTATGTGTAATGATACAATTTCCTCCTAAAATTCATTCTGTGTTTTAGACTTCCATTTGTAATGATATGGACTGTCACCCAGCTTAGAATAATTACCAAAATACAGAGCTTAACATACTAGACCAAATTTATTTTTAACTTTGAGTCACCCATCATGTGTGTAGTAGCAATATGCTGTGAAATTCATAACAGTCTCTAAAGAGTCTTTGAAAATATTATAATATCTATTTAGTTCTTGAACAATGTATTAATAAAACTTAAAAGGCTGTACCCTTTATCTGAGTTACAGTTGCTCTTTTAGGCTTACAAAAATAAGACAAAATAGAACCACTAACTCTGAAGCATGTAGATAAGAATGAGTCAAAATTCTATGACTTTTATGTTTCAATGCAAGTTGTGTGTAGCATACCTCAGGATTTATGTCAAACCCCAGGCTTAAACAGTGGAAACCGTTTTATCTATTTATTTGGTTCAGAAAGGCTCAGTGCCTCTAGGCAATCAATCTAACTCTTTGCAGCAAGACATAAGTTATTTGAGATTTCTACCTCAAAATCTATTATGCCCCCAAAGTGCTATCTCTGATTATTGTTAAATGAAGTCTCAGTTGGCAGAAGAGTTCACCATACTAGGGCTCTTGATAGCTTCAGAGAAATACTTTATTAAATTCTAAAGCACTCAAGCAATACCTCCAAAATACAGGCAAACCTCCAGAGTCTCCTTCAAAAATTACTCACGGCTCATAAAAGGCAAAGCCTCAGAACCACAGAGTTAAGGTAGAAACCAGGTCTTTGCTCTGCTAACTCTATAAGGAATCTTTTTTGTTATTGGGATCTCTAAAGCCCCACAAAATACCATGTTCTCATCAACATCAACTTCAGATAAATAGTCCAAGCATGAAAGTAGTTCCCAGCAACTGTAATTCAGTTCTTGCTTTGACATATAAGTGGAGCTTGTCATTCTCAATGCAACATTTATCACATTGGGTATGTCTAAGCAAGCCAGAAGGCTCATGCCACATATCAATTTATCAATACTTTTGCCAAGTTGTACATGACAAGTCTCTCACATAAGAGTGAGACATTAAGCTAGTGAGTAAATCTAGCTGAACACACAGCACCTCAAACTCTACAACAGTTTTATTGCTATCTACTTGCAATCTTAAAAACATTGTTCTTTATTAAAAATCTCCTGTGAAGGACAGTCAAATGCTCATAATGGTGATTAAAATGCAGAGAACCAAAGCTCCCCATAGTTCCTAACCAGAAAGAAATTCTGTGGAGGAAATTATATGCTGTGATAAATTATTGTCATGTACATGCTAAAATTTTTGAAATGCAGCAATTCCAAGTGTTAAATGTCTGCTTTCCTATGCAAAAGGCAAATGATAGTGAACACTGGTAACTCTTTGTTAAATCGACTATACAGTATTAAGAGTAAACAAGATCACAATGTAGGTGAAATTGCTTAGTAACCTGTAAATCACTTTAGAAAGAGAAAAAAATTAAGAGTTACACAGACAAAAATACTGAGATGCATGATCATTTAAAGTGCTGGAGTGCAATAAAAGATGAGACCATTTCTGTAATCTTTCTGAGAGAACAAAAACTCCTAGTTGTATTTTGCCTCTGTATCTTTCACACTTACAGAAGTTCCTGAAAAGGAATCCTGTGTTTGGAAGAGCTACACGAAAAACAAAGAGAGTTTCAGAGAGAGAGAGAATCTAGAGTTAGAAGTTTTATATATTGCGTGTATTTAATGATGGGCAAGTGGAACTATAAAAATAACATCTTATAGTTTAATGTGTGTTGTCTTCTCACTAAACTAATGTGAGTTGTATGTTTGCTATTGGCTATGTTAACAGTGTGGTAAAACTCCCTTCTGAGAACGTATTTAAGAGAGACAAATGTGTTTTATTGGTTTATATTAGTCAAACATTAACGAACCTGAAAATGTATTACTTTGTGTCCCTAAATCTTAAATAAGTTTAAATCTACTGATAGCAACAACATTTCAATTGAGAGCCCATATATATATATATTTAAATTTTATGTAAGTATAGTTGATATACTATATTATGTTAATTTCTGCTGTACAAAGCGATTCACTTATACATATATATTCTTTTTCATATTCTTTTCCACTGTGGTTTATCACAAGATATTGAATATAGTTCCCTGTGCTGTTCAGTAGGACCTTGTTATTTATCCGTCCTATATATAATAGTTTACATCTGTTAATCCCAAATTCCCAGTCTTTCCTCCCTCCAACTCCCCCCACCTCTCCTTGGCAACCACGAGTTTGTTCTCTTTATCTGTGAGTCTGTTTCTGTTTTTGTAGATATGTTCATCTGTGTTGTAGTTTAGGTTACACATACAAGTGATATCACATGGTATTTGTCTTTGTCTTTCTGACTTACTTCACTTTGTATGATAATTTATATGTTGCTGCAAATATCATCATTCTTTTTCCTGGCTGAGTAATATTTGATTATATATATACACACCACATCTTTTTTACCCATTCATCTGTCAATGGACATTTAGATTGCTTCCATGTCTTGGCGATTATATTAATAAAGAGTGCTGCTAAGAACATAGAGGAGCATGGATCATTTTGAATTATAGTTTTGTCTGGATATATGCCCAGGAATGGGATTGCTGGATCATCTAACAATTCTATTTTTAGTTTTCTGAGGAACATCCATACTGTTCTTCATAGTATCTGCACCAATTTACACTCCCACCAACAGTGTAAAAGGGATCCCTTTTCTCCACATACCCTCCAGCATTTGTTATTTGTAGACTTTTTACTGGTGGCCATTCTAACTGGTGTGAGGTTGGTATAGCTCTTTGTAGTTTTGATTTGTCTATTTGTTAAATTAACAGAGAATTCTATTAATTAGCAGTGATGAGCATCATGTGTCTATTGGCAATCTGTATTTCTTCTTTGGGGAAATGCTTATTCAGGTCTTCTGGGCACTTTTCAATTAGATTGTTTTTCTGTTATTGAGCTCTATGAACAGTTCATATATTTTGGCAAAAGCCCTTGTGTGTCACATCACTTGCAAATATTTTCTCCTAGTCCATAGGCTGTCTTTTCATTTTGTTTATGGTAAAAGCCTATATTTTATTTCTAAAGATGGAATTATAGTTAGGCTATTTCAAATCCTAAAAGATGATGCCGTGAAAGTGCTGCACTCAGTATGCCAGCAAATTTGGAAAACTCAGCAGTGGTCACAGGATTGGAAAAGGTCAGTTTTCATTCCAATCCCAAAGAAAGGCAATGCCCAAGAATGTTCAAACTACCACATAATTGCATCCATCTCACACGCTAGCAAAGTAATGCTCAAAATCCTCCAAGCCAGACTTCAACAGTACATGAACCATGAACTTCCAGATGTTCAAGCTGGATTTAGGAAAGACAGAGGAACCAGAGATCAAATTGCCAATATCTGTTGGATCATCAGAAAAGCAAGAGAGTGCCAGAAAAACATCTACTTCTGCTTTATTGACTATGCCAAAGTCTTTGACTGTGTGGATCACAACAAACTGGAAAATTCTTAAAGAGGTGGGAGTACCAGATCACCTGACCTGCCTCCTGAGAAATCTGTATGTAGGTCAAGAAGCATCAGTTAGTGCTGGACATGGAACAATAGACTGATTACAAATCTGGAAAGGGGTACGTCAAGGCTGTATATTGTCATCCCGCTTATTTAACTTATAGGCAGAGTACATTATGTGAAATGCTGGGCTGAAGGAAGCACACGGTGGAATCAAGATTGCCAGGAGAAATATCAATAGCCTCAGATATGCAGATGACACCATCCTTATGGCAGAAAGTGAAGAAGAACTAAAGAGCCTCTTGATGAAAGTGAAAGAGGAGAGTGGAAAAAGTTGGCTTAAAGCTCAGCATTCAGAAAACTAAGATCATAGCATCCGGTCCCATCACTTCATGACAAATAGATGGGGAAGCAGTGGAAAGAGTGAGAGACTTTATTTTTTTGGTCTTCAAAATCATTGCAGATGGTGACTGCAGATGTGAAATTAAAAGATTCTTGCTCCTTGGAAGAGAAACTATGACCAACTTAGACAGCATATTAAAAAGCAGAGACATTACTTTGCCAACAAAGGTCTGTCTAGTCATTTTCTTTCAGCAGTCATATATGGATGTGAGAGTTGCACCATAAAGAAAGTTAAGCGCCTAAAAATTGATGCTGTTGAACTGTGGTGTTGGAGAAGACTCTTGAGTCCCTTTGACTGTGAGGAGATCCAACCAGCCCATCCTAAAGGATGTCAGTCCTGAATATCCATTGGAAGGACTGATGCTGAAGGTGAAACTCCAGTACTTTGGCCAGCTGATGCGAAGAGCTGACTCATTGGAAAAGACCCTGATCCTGGGAAAAATTGAAGGTGGGAGGAAAAGGGGACAACAGAGGATGAGATGGTTGTATGGCATCACCAACTCGATGGACATGAATTTGAGTAAGCTCTGGGAGTTGGTGATTGGAAGCCTGGCATGATGCAGTCCATGGAGTCGCAAAGCGTTGGACACAACTGAGCGACTGAACTGAACTGAAAGATGCCTTGCTGCCTTTAATGAGATCCAGGAAATGAATTCTAGAACAGTGTTTTTCAGAATTGGAAGAGTCTTTCTATGTCACCTATGTAACTTGAAACTTAAATTCTGAATTATCTCTAAAATATCTCAAGCCACTGGAAACCCAAATTCTCTTTGGAGACTCCCCATAATGAGGAATCTCAATACTTCAGGAGATCTTCACTTAAATTTCAAAGAGTTCCCATGGATTCTTTTAAAAATTAATATATTCACTTTAAATCTGCCCTTCCTACAGCTAATTTCACAGCTTAGTTCCAGTTCTCCATAAGAATCAAAGAATAATCTCACTTCTATATGAAAGCTCCACAAATGTTCAGAGGTAACTATCATAAGTAAAGCACCTGAAAGACACTGCAGCTTGTATTCAAATAAATGCAAACTATTATAATTTCTATCCTCAAATTCATAAAAATATTTCTTTCACAGACTCCCCATACCTAGTTTCTTCATGCCTCTATTGTTAAATCAAACAAGGAGCCCATTAGATATAGGAGGTTCCATGCTATAGCAGCATACATAAGCAAACCAAAATTAAGCCTGTAAATGCCTCAAGCTTACAAAATTGAAACCTAAGGACAACTAGTCACAAACAGCCAACCAGGCTTTATGCTATAGACAACCAATAATTTTCTTTCTTTGCTTCTGCACCTTTTCTATGTTAGTAATTCTCCCAGCTCCTGTTGGTGAAGCACTCCTAGACACTTCTGGTTTGAGGCTGCCAAATTCCAATCATTTCTCACTCAAATGAATTCTTAAAAAAATTTTAATATACTTTAGTTTATCTTTCAATACTGTAGTCCAGTACAGAGTTATACAAAAGTCTGTTAAATTCTGTATTTTGAAACAGAATATGTCTTCTCTTTATGTATTCAAGATCTTTCATTGAAGTGAACCAAACATTATGCCACTAAGGAAACCTAAGCATTCCAAAATTTAGAAATAACACAGGCCATTTTCTCACATCCAACGTAATAAAAGCTAGAAAGATGTAAAAATAATTTTTAATTCACCTACCTGGAAATTAAATGAAAACTCTTTCAAACAATTCTGGATCAAAGTGAAAGACAGTCCAAATTACATATGATTTAAAAAATAATGATAATGAAAGTAATATGAACCCCTGTATTCTCCTTCATCTACCTCTCCTCTGTTGCTTATTCCATGTAAATCTTCTGTTTTGTAATAATGCCTCTAAGAAGACCTCAGCGTTCACCATACCAGAGAAAAGCCTAAGGGAAAAATCAAAACCCCAAACAGAAAATTATGTCAAGCAGCAGGCAAATCCTATTGTGATTGGCAGGATTTGCCACTGAGATTAGAGCAGGATTCTAATTTGATGGTCAGTCATTCAGTGAAATAAACACATCATCACAGTTGGAAATGGAGAAGCAAGATTCTCTTGAGCTCAAGAAAAACGCTACTTTACTCCTGAATTATTCTCCCGTTGGCAACAATATAGTCACAGCTAGAAAACACTTTCTGGTTCTAGACAAATACTTCGGTTCTTACTCCAAATTAGGATTTATGGGGTTTAGCTATAATAGAAAATAGATTTTTAAAAAATAATATATATGTTTACCTATATGTATATCCTCAAGCATTCATATTACCAAATAAGAACAAATAGTATTAACTATAATTATGCAGTGGGACTTCCCTGGTGGCTCAGATAGTAAAAAATATCTGTCTGTAATGCGGGAGATCTGGGTTCGATCCCTGGGTCAGTAAGATCCCTTGGAGAAAGGAATGGCAACCCACTCCAGTATTCTTGCCTGGAGAATTCCATGGAAAAAGGAGCCTGGCAGGCTACAGTCCATGTGGTCCTAAAGAGTCAGACATGATTGAGCGACTAACACTTTTATGCAATCAAAGAAGTTAAAAAAATAAAAATAAGTTGATTTTTTTAAATTCAATGAATTAAAAAGAAGAGAAACAGTGAGCTGGTAAATATACCTAGAAACTGGTACTTTGAATAAAGCAACAAAATATATTACTAACTATAATCAAACCAAGGAAGAAAAATGCCAAAACACAAATGGTCCAAATAGAACTTAGATGGAGGCAGCCAAGACACAGGTAGATTTTAAGAATTATTTGCTCAACTCTATGCAGATATACTTGAAAACTCCCATGAAATAGATTATTAATTTTTTTTCTCTTTATTTTTATACCCCATTCCCATTTCCCTTACCCCTTAGGGATCTATTGTCTTTAATATTGACACTTTTATTTGTAAAATATCTTTACAAGATGTGAGTCGATGTTTTATGTGCATTTCTTTCTAACACATGTAAATAGTACTGTACCATACATTTCCCTTCTTTTACTTAGTGCTGTTTTAAAAACACAAGTTTCTAGGATCCGTCCATGTAGCCCTGTGTGCAACACCAGTACTTCTCCCACCACATTTTGCCTGTCTTCTCTTCCAGCTACGGGCACCCAGGTTACCACCAACTCACCACACTGCTGAGACTGCAGCGAACTCACTGTGACATGTCCACATGAGTGTGGATGAACACTTCATGCAAAGACCAGATGATAGGATGAATTTCCTTAATCTCCCTGAAGAATGCTTTCTCAGAATGGCTGCACCACTCTACCCTCCCACCAGCAATGCGAAATGTGTCTCTGTTTTCATAGCTCTGCTAAACTTGGGCATCATCCAGCTTTCTTATTTTTGTCAGTTCACAACGTGCAAAATGGCATCTCATCACTTTTTAAAATTGAATTTCTCTATTTTTTGCATCTCTTCATCTTTGATAAATTGCCAGCTCCTACCCCGTGCCCATTTTTCTTTGGGGATGGTTGTCTTCTGAATGTTGACTTAAAACTATTGTAGCAAGAACACATCATGAGGTCTATCTACCCTCTTAAATTTTTTCAAATGTGCAATTCAGCATCGTTAGCTATTTCAGAGAAATATTAGCACTTTCATGCTCATTGACACACTATTCACAATAGCCAAGATGTAGAAACAACCAAATGCCTGCTGATAGATGAATAGATAAAGAAGATACAGTATATGCGTGCATGCTAAGTTGATTCAGTCGTGTCTGACTCTTTGCAACCCTATGGACTGCAGCCTCCCAGGCTCCTGTCTTTGGGATTCTCCAGGCAAGAATACTAGAGTGGGTTGCCAGTACCTCCTCAAGGGGATCTTCCCAAGAATTGAACCTACATCTCTTATGTCTCCCACATTGGCAGGTGAGTTATTTACTACTAACGCCACTTAGGAATATTGTTCAGCCTTTAAAAAGAAGGAAATTGTGTAATATGGGCCAATATGGATGAACCTTAAGGATACTATGTTAAATGAAATAAACCAGTTAGAGATGGAGCTCTTCCCATTAGTTGATTTTAATCATCTTTTGTTTTTCTCAGGTTTTAGCAATTGCAAAAATTTCCTTTCATTGTCTCTCCAGAAACAATGTCCATGGTATTCATTTTTTAGCAGAAATTTTTCATTCTTAATTTTAAGGTAAAAAGTTTCATCAATATTTTTTCCTTATGATTTGTAAGTTTTCAGTTTTAATTAATAAGACCTTCACTACCCTGGCTTAAAAAGAACATAATAGTTTGCCTTTTATATTGAAGTGTTTGATCCACCTACGATTATCTGTATATACAGGATCAAGATCAACTTTTATTTTTATCCATAAAGTTAGGTGATAATGTTTCATGGGGAAATGCTTGTAATATGTTGTTATATAAATGTATAGGCCTATCTTCAAACATTCTATTTGGTTGCACTGGTAGTTTATATGTTTTTGTACTAATATTAAACTGTTTTTAGAACAATGGCTTCATTGCATGAATTACTGCTTTTTATACGACTGACTTATCTCTTCATGGACATCTATCCTTCCAAACAAATTTAAGTTTATTGAGTTTTTCAAGAAATTCAGCTAGAAATTTAATTGGGATTATGTTGAATATACTGGAGAAGGAAATGTCAACTCACTCCAGTATTCTTGCCTGGGAAATGTCATGGGCAGAGGAGCCTGATGGGCTACAGTCCATGGAGTTGCAAAGAGTTGGACACCACTTAGTGACTAAATATCAACAAAATATTGAATATATAAATTTAGAACAAATTTACATCATTTTAATGCTAAATATCTTATCCAGAGTCATGGAATACCTCTCCATTTATTTAGATCATCTTCCATGATCTTTTATAATGCTTTCAAGTTTTCTCTAAATAGGGTTTGAGTGTTTATGATTAAAATAGTTCCTTAGATATTTCATGATTTTTATCACTTCAAGGATTTAAATTATGAAAAAATGTATATATTATTACACTTTATAGTTAGTCTTTACTGCTATTGATTTTAAAAATTGATCCTTTGCCCAGCAATTGAATTCTCTTTTTAGTTGTAATCATTTGTCTGTGAGTTCTTTTGCTACCCAGGTATATGATTATAGCATCTGCACATAATGATAATTTTCTTTTTGAACTTCCACCCTGTCCAATCTCTTCTTTCTATTTTTTTCTTCATAGCATTGGCTAGGACCCCTGGCATTATGATAAACAGTAATTGTGGACTTATTTGTCCTGTTTCTCCTGAGAGATAATTATCCATGCATATCTTGCATTTCTGCATGTCTTACAAGCAGAAATGTTGACTGCTTCTATATTCTCTTTTTAGAGATCCTTGTATCCAAAGTAAAAGGCAGATTTGGCTACAGCCTTGGGTGTCAGGGCTAGTGTCTCTCTCCAGAGAGAAGGACAGGCATACTTCTCATGATACACCATTTGTGTTCCTCAATTAGTTCATGGTTTTTCTCCAATAACACAGCCTTCATTGTGTATGCAGGTGTCACTGAGTCCTCTGCATGTAACGAAACTGGCACAGGAAAATACTGATTTCTGCTGTTGTAAATAATAAAGTCCTATATTTCTAAACCAGCAATCCCCGTATTCTGCTATGAAACTGCAGCAAATTAACTTATAAGCTTGCAAGGATAAAATCTACAAGCATTTGTTTGTAATCACCCCAAACTGATGACACAAATGTTCATCTATGATGGAACTGATACATAAACTGTAGGCTGTTCATAAATTTGGAGTATGATATATCAAAAAAAAAAAGAACCACTTTATTAAAAAATATGGAAGAATCTTGCAAATATGATGCTGACCAAAGGAAGCTACACTCAAAGGAGAACATACTTTCTTTTCAAGTAAAACTAGTATCTGACTACAGATTATAAGTCAGAACACTAGTTATCCTTGTCATGCACTGTTGCAGAGGTGGTAAGTTATAGCTAGAAGAGACACATGGGGGCTTCTAACATTCTGGTCATGCGTTTCTTCATTTAGGTGCTATAACACAGAGAGCTCACTTTGTGAAAGTTTAATTTATGTATTTATCACTTGCACACTTTTCTGTATGCACGTTATAGTCTAACAAAATTTAAAATTATATATATTATTTCATTAGAAAGGAATCAACAGAAAATAATTTGTATCAAAAATAGACACAATCCATAGGGGAAATGATTATACCTTAAAGGTATCATATCAAATCAGTTAAGAAAAGATAGGCTATATAAAATTATGTTGAAGCAACTGGATAATGACTTAGGAAATAAAAATCAAGCAAAATCCTTTTCTAAATCCTTGTACCAAAATACATTTAGCAGAAAAATTTCAAATGCAATACGTGATTCCATAGTAGTATAAAAAATGACATAACTTACTTTACACTTTGGATGTGAAATATTTTATGGGATACAAAGGAAAATGTCAATCAATTTGCCTAAAAAGTAAAAACTCCTTTTAAAATAAAACATAATAAGATTAACAAGTACCCTTGAGAGACTATTTCTTAGACCCTGCTTCTTCCAACTCACCAAGTATTTGATTACCTCTATATTGTTCAGCAACAAAATTTATTTTGAACAAAAGGAGAGAATGACAATTTTGAACTTTAGCTGAACCCTTTTGCTCCCAGAAAGCAGTAATGGTTGAGAGATTGCTGCTCTTTATTCTCTGGGAAATGGCTAAATCCAATGACCCACCATATTCTGGCATTTCCCAAGATAAAACCCACCTCCATCCTTATCAGTAATTCCTTTGTTTACTTCCCTCTGTACAAACAAGGCCCCTTCCATTTCTTTGAGTGTGCTTGGTCGCTCAGTCATGTCCAACTCTTTGCAACCCCGTGGACTGTAGCTCACCAGTCTCTTCTGTCCATGAGGAGTCTCCAGGCAAGAATACTGAAGTGGGTTGACATGACCTCCTTCAGAGGACCTTCCCAACCCAGGGATCAAACCCAGGTCTCCTGCATTGCAGCAGATTCTTTACCATCAGAGTCACCAGGGAAGCCTTTCTTTGAATAATTTCTCATTAATGAACACTTTCCCAATTGCTATAGTCTGAATAAAATAATTTCCTAAAATATTAATTAACAAAATTGTAATAGAATTGACAAATTCATAACAAATATCTGAACATATAATGTTCTTATTTCCTTAATACCAACACTTATAAATCAATATTTTTTAATTAATTTATTTTTTTTAATTGAAGGATAGTTGCTTTACAGAATTTTGTTGTTTTCTGTCAATCCTCAACATGAATCAGCCATAGGAACACATATATCCCCTCCCTTTTGAACCTCCCTCCCGTTTCCCTCCCCATCTCACCCCTCTAGGTTGGTACAGAGCCCCTGTTTGAGTTTCCTGAGGCATACAGCAAATTCCTGTTGGCTATCTATTTTACACATGGGAATGTAAGTTTCCATGTTACTCTTTCCATACATCTCACCCTCTCCTCCCCTCTCCCCATGTCCATAAGTCTATTCTCTATGTCCGTTTCTCCACTGCTGCCCTGTAAATAAATTCTTCAGTACCATTTTTCTAGATTCTGTATATATGTATTTGTATACAATATTTGTCTTTCTCTTTCTGACTTACTTCACTCTGTATAATAGGCTCTAGGTTTCATCCACCTCATTAGAACTGACTCAAGTGTGTTCCTTTTTATGGTTTAGTAATATTCATATTGTGTATATGTACCGCAACTTCTTTATCCATTGATCTGTGAATGGACATCTAGGTTGCTTCCATGTTCTAGCTATTGTATATAGCGCTGCAATGAACAATGGGATACATGTGTCTTTTTCAATTTTGGTTTCCTCAGGATATATGCCAAGGAGTGAGATTGCTGGGTCAATGGTGGTTTTATTCCTAGTTTTTTAAGGAATCTCCATACCGTCTTTCATCATGGCAGTATCAGTTTACATTCCTACCAACAGTGCAAGAGTGTTCCCTTTCCTCCACACCCTCTCCAGCATTTATCATTTGTAGACTTTTTGATGATGGTCATTTTGACCAGTGTGAAATAATATATCATTGTAGTTTTGTAAATCAATATTTTTTAACCTAGCAGATTGACCAAAAGAAACTTTTAAACTTTCATAATGTTCAACATTGGTGAGAATGTGGGAGAAACAAGCAGTCTTAATATATTTGAGTGTATATGACCATTGTTGGTACAATTTTTTGGTAGGCACATAGCTAAATATGTCAAAACTAAAAAAAAAAAAAAAAAATGGCCCAGCAATTTCAACTTTAGGAATTTACCTTGTATATGTACTTGCAAAAAGGTGCCATGACATGTGTACAAGCATGTTCACTAAACATTAATGTTTTAGAGCAAAAAAAATAGGGGAAAAAATCCTTACATGCTCTTCAATAAGGAATCAACTAAATAAATTCTAGTTCATCTATGCAGCCAAATGTCTTCCCTGGTGGCTCAGTGGTAAAGAATCTGCCTGCCAATGCAGGAGATTTGGGTTTGATCCCTGGGTTGGGAAGATCCCCTGGAGAAGGAAATGGCAACCCTCTCCAGTATTCTTGCAATCTGACAGGACTTACTTACTAAACAACAACAACAATGTAGCCAATGTAGCCAAACATAAAATAGCTTCCCCCCACCCCCACGGCTCAGTGGTAAAGAATTTGCCTGCCAGTGTGAAGACGCAGGAGTCATGGGTTCAATCCCTGGGTCAGGAAGAGCTTCTGGAGAAGGAAATGGCAACCCACTCCAGTATTCTTGCCTGGGAAATTCCATGGACAGAGGAGCCTCTGACTACAGTCCATGGAGTCGCATAGAGTCGGACACAACTGAGCAACTGAACAACAACAACGACATATAATATGAAATAAGTGCTTACATGAAGTGATTCACAAGATGCTTTCATGCATTTAACAACAACAACAAAAAAAAACAAGATGTAAGTGTGATTCCATTTATGTATCTATTCCATTGTGTGTACACATGAAACTGCTCATAGTCATCACTTCTGCACATTGAGAGCAAGGTTTTCTTTTGTAGTTTTGTACCTCTTTTTTTCCTTTGACATATCTTTACAGTTACATTTAACCCATTTTCATGTCTGACTTACTGGTTCTCAGCTCCAGTCCTTTCTGGAACAAGTCAATTTTAGAATATAGAATCTGTGTCTATCAGTTTCTCTTTATCTCCTATCCTGACCTTGCTAGGTCAGCCATATTC
Source organism: Cervus canadensis (assembly GCF_019320065.1). Taxonomy (NCBI): domain Eukaryota; kingdom Metazoa; phylum Chordata; class Mammalia; order Artiodactyla; family Cervidae; genus Cervus; species Cervus canadensis. The sequence goes on from NC_057392.1 coordinate 86,239,131, forward strand.
CTTCCAACTCCAATGCCTGTCTCCAGCAGGACCCCAGTGTATTAGTCCAGGTACTTTCAATCTACTAGGCATTCATTTATCCTCATTCTCTCTCTCTGCCTTCCTCTCCCCATCATTTCTCCTTTTTCTCTATCTTCTCTCCATTGCACACTTCATTAATTTGATCATCAAAGTAGAAATAACATGATGTGTTCAGTGACTTTTATGGTTATGATATGCATCAGATGTGGAAGTAGAATGGAATGGGAAGGACAAATGCTCCATCACAACAGCTTCTCCTTTATTGTCGTCTACTAGAGAACCCAGAGCTGGTGCTGGCGTCGCGTTTCACTGCGAAAACTGCCAGTTACAGAAAGAAGTACACGGAAACTCATCATTATATATTCTAAACTTTTATGATGCTTTTCTTCTGAGCTTTTAAAATTCTGCTGGATAGGTATCATTTTCCTGTCTATGAAGATAGAAGAACTGAGCCATAGGTGAGATTAAGTGGCTTGTTGTAAGAGTTCAAAGCAAGCCTGATAAGAGTTAGAAATCATTTTGGTTGTTGAGCCCAGATTCTCCACCACAGTGATCAGAGGATCAATATCACTTTTCACCTCTGCAGGACTACAATTTCTAAGCCTTTACTGTGTCTCTCTTTCATGCAAAATTTTAAAAATGCTTCATAAACACATAGCCTTTTCATTTCAAAAATGCCCCAAACCCTGGGGTATTTCTCACTACACAGCCCAGAGACACTGCTGCCCCTGGGTGTAGAGACAAATGAGAAAAGGAAGAAAGTACATTTAATTCCCACCTCAGTCAGTGAATTATAGCATCTTCAACAAGTGATTTTGCCTGTATGCTCTGATTCCTTAGCTACAGAGTTTGGATAAAACTTTACTTCTCCCTAACTAAAAGCTACTGAGATAATCTGTTTAAAACCCTTGGAGCTCAATGATACTAAATGAAAAGGAAGAACAGGAGGCCATCTGTATCATTTTATTACTGAGTTAGGACCTCAGAAATCTGTATTGCTTCAGGAAGCTGTCTTCCCCAGCAATCCCTCTGATTTATTAAAGCTCACAGGGTGCTTGCAAAGGCAAGAAATCTAGAGAATAGGGCAGAAAAATAAACCACATACAGCTTTGCCTCTGTAAGCCGGGATTATGTCTCTGAATAACCTGGGTCAAATCCATTTACAGGCAGTGTAATTTTAGGTGGGTTATTTACTCTCTGTGCCTCAGTTCCTTTGTTTAGAGAAAGGGGTCTAAAACTGTTATCAACATCCTAGTATTGTGAAATTAAATTAGTTAATATGTATAGATAACTTAGAAGAATGTCCAGCACATTATATGAACTAAAAATGTGTTAGCCATTGCTATTGTTGTTATTGATATTAATTATATATTTATGTACATATATATAATTTATTATATAATATAGTATATATATTATACTATTGTTACATATGTTAGAATACATGAGATGTGGATTTGTCTAAATCTCACAAATGACCCAGTCATTCTATTAATTGGAATTACTTTGCACTGAAATTTTCCTGTTTTAGATAAGCCAAGGATCAACAAATTTTTTTCTGTGAAGTGCTAGGTAGTAAATATTTTTGGCACAGTCTCTGTCACAACTACTTAGGGTTCAACTGTTATTGTACCTTGAAAACAACCATAAAAAGACTTAAACAAATGGCTGTGGCTATGTTCCAGTAAAAATTCACTTATAAAAACAAATCATGGCTTGCCAGCCCCTAAAATGAACCGAGAAAACTTTCATAGTCATTGTTTTTACTTAGTGAAGAAAACTGGGACCTCAAGAAGGAAATTACCCTTCCTCCCAAAAGACATGAGATAAAACATATTTCCCATTATTATGCCCCAGATATCACCTCGAGGCAAAACAATGGTACTCCTGCAGGACAGAGCGCTCAGATTAGAAAGCAAAACCACAGGACTGAGAGAGAAGCTCCTTCTAGGGCAATGAGTAGAATTCGTTTAGTGAAGAATCAGAAAAAACAGTCATCTCTGAGAACATGGCTGATGAAGTTTTGGTGCTTAACATGAATCTTGTGCCTTAATAAAGGCAGAGACTGAGAAGTTTCTGAAATACTAAGAAAGGCTTTACTGAAAAGGCTTCCCTTGTGGCTCAGTGGTAAAGAACATACCTGCTGATGCAGGAGACAAGAGACATGGGTTTGATCCCTGGGTTGGGAAGATCCCCTGGAAAAGGAAATGGCAACCCACTCCAGTATTCTTGCCTGGGAAATCCCATGGACAGAGGAGCCTGGTGGGCTACAGACTATGGGGAAGCAAAAGAGTCAGACACAAGTGAGCAACTAAACAACAAACAGATCCCAGGACACATTGGTGTGGGTCAGGAACAATGTGGAGGTGGCAGGGGTGAGGGGGCATCACAGAAAAATTAAGGATCCAGCATAACCCGAGCCAGGCAGGATGAAGAGAAATCTGGATCAGACCAGAACCAAGAACTATTCTCATAACTACTTAAGAGTTTTTACCAGGTCTGTCGTGAAATGAAACTAAACAATAATATCGCAAATGCTTCATGTCACTTACAGTTTTAGTACTTAGCTGAGGATATGATTCTGTCCTCAGGGTATGAGTTGCTCAGTTGTATTCACCTCTTTGAGACCCCATGGACAGTAGCCATGCCCGCTGAGTTGTGTCTGACTCTTTGTGACCCCATGGACGGTAGTCTGCCAGGCTCCTCTGTCCATGGAATTCTCCAGGAAAGAATACTGGAGTGGTTTGCTATTTCTTACTCCAGGGGATCTTCCCAACCCAGGGATCGAACCCAGGTCTCCTACATTGCAGGCAGATTCTTTACTGGCTCAGACGGTAAAGGATTGTATCTTCAAGATACTGAGATATTGGAATAATTTCTTTGAAACCTTGTTGACCTGGTAGATCAGCTGGTAAAAAAAATCTGCCTGCCAATGCAGGAGACGCAAGAGTTGTGGGTTTGAAACCTGGGTTGGGAAGATCCCTTGGAGAAGGAAATGACAACTTGCTCCAGTATTCCTGCCTGGAGAATCCCATGGACAGAGGAGCCTGGCAGTCTACAGTCCATGGGGTCACAAAAAGTCAGACACAACTGAGCAGGCATGCACAGCCCAAATGGACCTAGGGAAAATAAGATACAGGGCTCCTCCTGCATTACCTCATTACTAATTTAAGACTTGGTCAATTTGTTGTGCATAAGGACATTCTCATCCTAAGCATTAAATATTTACTGTATGGAATCCCTTGGGATGAGAGGTTTTTGAGAGGAATTTAAGGAAGAAGATAATTTGAAAAATGACTGGACCATAATCTTCTTAAAGGCAGGAACTCTAATGTTCTGTTTACCATTAATGTACATTGTCTGAACTTTAGACACCCAAACAGATGTTGAATGAATGAATGAATGATAGTTTACACTGTATAGTTATATTTGGAATGTCTGTGTGTGCACTCACTTGTATCCTACTCTTGGTGAACCTATGGACTGTATAGCCCACCAGGCTTCTCTGTCCATGGAATTTTCCAGGCAAGGATATTAGAGTGAGTTGCCACTTTCTCCTCCAGGGGATCTTCCCAATCCAGGGATCAAAGCCACTTCGCTTGTGTCTCCTTCATTGGCAGGCAGATTCTTTACCAACTGTGCCACCTGGGAAGCCCATACAATTATGTTTAGAATAACTATATATTACTTATGTTTTTATTCTATTGGATAAATTCGGTCATTCTCAATTCACTCAGTGCTTCACGGAGCTCTATATTAAAATTCTCCTCCAGATATTATCTTTATTATATGGCAAGGTGGACCTTCAGAACTACCATGGTCAAGAGCATTGCCCAGATTGAGTAAAAAAGAGCAAGCATTAACAATAAATCTATTTCTCTCTATAAATGTTCTATATTAACATATATAGGACTTCATAAACTAAAAGCCTAATGAAATGTTTTCCATGTAATTCTCTCTAGGTTGTTTTATAGTCTGTAATGCTACATTTTTAAAGTAACCAAAACAACACTGGGACAATAAATGCATCTTCACCTAAGATATTCTGCCATAACCATAATTCTAATTTAAATCAATATAAATTTGCATTATTAAGTAATTTGAAGACAGGATTTTAAATAATTGAGATATAAGATTTACTATAAGTGAGACAGAAGAACAAGGCTCACTCACAAGAACTGAGAAATCTTTCTCCTCAGCCTCCTAAATGTTATCCTGATTAGCTGAAAGGCATTTAGAGTGATTTTTTTTTTTAAGCACAGGAGGATATTGCAGAGAGATGGAGATTATGGTAAGTGGAAGGCTTACAACTTTCAAGAAACTCATATTATATATATATAGATAGATAGATAGATCTCCCAAGGGATCTTCCCAACCCAGGTTTCAAACCCAAGCTTTATGTTTTATATATATATGTGTGTGTGTGTGTGTGTATATATATATAATACAGGAGGTGGCAGGCTACAGTCCATGGGGTCACAAAGAATCAGACACAACTAAGCGACTGAACACACTTGGAATATGTGTGTGTGTGTGTGTGTGTGTGTATTTATACATATATATATATAAAATGTAAATCTTGGTCAATGGTTGTTTATAAATTAAAACTTTGAAAAATGAGATATATCAAACATCCTTTCTGAGAAAGAAAAACACACAAAACTTTATAATTGTCAACAGTCATTGGAAATATTCCCAATCATGCAGTGCTAAAAGTGGGCAATTAGACAATGTTTGTATGTGTTGTAATTAAGAATGCAAAGCCAGGCTACAATTTTAAAAATTGACTCCATCACTTTCTAAGTGGGGGGGGACAACCATGTATTTAATGGCAGTAGGATGAGCTAGGTTACCGTCCAATAACAGCCCCCCTAAAACATAGTGACTTACACAGCAAATTTTACTTCTTACTCATACAAAGCTTACTATAGGTTCTCACAGCCCTCCAGGGCAGCTATGATCCTTCAGTTGGCCTAACGTTCCAGACTGCTTGAATCTGATACATTCTTCATGTTGGCAAGGGCCTCCATGTCATCATAACAGGGAGAGAGAAAGCATTGAGAACCCAAGCATCAGTTCAGTATTGATTACTGTGAAGTAGGCAGAAAAGAAAATGAAGACAAAGTTAACCTGAACTATTTAAAAACCATATCATCGACTTTCAGAATTTGAAAGGGTCTAAAAATGATCCAGTCAGGCCCTACATTTTACAGACATGGAAACAGACACCAGAGAAAATATAAGAACGTTTCCCCAAGGTTATACAACCAGCAATAGCACAGTCTGGGATGAAATCCAGATTTCTCTCCTAGCTCCCTACTGGCTGAAAATTCCACCACTAATCTTTGGAAATGTAGTAACACTCTTGCCCCTCTGTTATATGGTAGTGACCAGGGCACCATGATGCTTGGGTATCCTATCCCTTTTCCAAAATTACGTTGAATAGAAAACCCAGAAATTATGGTAATGATAGGGGGAATGTCTGCAGGCCTCAAATGTTATTGTGACAGTTATTATTTATTCCTACTCATAGCATTTTACCAATGTGATACATATTATCCAGCCCAACTACAAAGCCAAGGTTAAACACCATATTGAAAATTAACCGAGAACCTTCTTATTCACACTACTCTGCAAGGTCCATTGCTATCAGTAGGAAGAGTCAGTGCTGAGCTAGCTGTCACAGGTGGCTTTTGTTTCCATTTGCTGAGTGAGAGAGAAATTGAACAGCATGTCAAGATTAGTGAAGGGTCTACTGTGTCTATTGAAGGGTATGGCTGGCAATGACTAATACAGTCACTTTTCGATTGCACAAAGTCAGGTTCAAAATGTATCTTTACCTTATCTTTAATATAAGGGAATGATCAGAGTTCTATTACCACATCCATGTACTTAGATCATTACCACATGAACCTCGTCCTCTCCCTTTTCCTGCTTTGCTTCAGACTCCAGCTCTGTGTGAAAAGGCAGCCTTCATGTCACGGGCTGAGCTGTGAAGGAAGACTACCCTAGAGCATCCTGCGAAATACTGGACCAGAGCTATTGCTGTTACTTCTTTGTTAAGCCTCACATCTTTCAAAACTGATGATTCTTAAAATGAGTTCAGAAATTCAATTATTGTACAAAACACCCCAAATACTCTGGTTAAAAATGTTTTTGTGAGGCAACCTCCCTTTTATGCCCTATATAGTGTTATCTAACTTTAACAACCAGAAATTGTTATTTATGCAAATTGCAGCTTGCTTACTTTATGACATTGGCATAAAATAGTTACATGCCTAAAGTTAGAATGGCTCCACCCGAAGAGTCTCCAAAATCTTGTTTAGTGTAGTGAGGACCATAATGACATTCTTAAGTACAATAGATATTTTAAAAACAAAGCTGGTACCTCCTATTTTCTTTAGCATTGATGATATTCTTCCTCCGGTGGATTATAGATCAGAGAGAGGTCTAGATAAGAATAAAAGCAGCCCCTTAGCAGAGTAGCTTGGACTTCTGAAATGAAAACAAGATGCTGTTTTTCATTCACATCAAGCCTGAGCAAGTATTTGGGTTAGTTTTATATGCCAAAACCAAAAGGCTAGGCTTAGCAAAGACATTGTCTCTTGCTTCAAATAAGGCAGGCTGAGGAGATGTACATCATTTCGCTCACACACGGAACTCCCCTCCCTTTTGTTCCTGCTCCTCTCCTGCTTTCAGCTGACTGACTCCTCCTCCCTGCAGCTCCGAGGATCGCAGGCTGATTGAAGAACACCGCGGTTCCTATGGAGAGCTGTGCTCTGAGACCCTCTGTCTCTCTCTCATTTTCTCTCTGTCTCCCAGTCTCTGAACCGGCCAAGCTGAAAACTACCCGATAATCTCTCTGCCTTTGAATCCAGCTCTGGAACCACATGCATCATTTTACTGCTCTTAAAAAGTGAATAGAGTTTGATTACCTCAAGCCAAAGCTGCTTTGCTCCACAAGAAGGACCCAAAAGAACCCAAACATCATTGTTTTCCAGTCTGCTTGAGGAGCTTTTGCATTCGTGCCTGAAACTTGCTGGTTTCAGGAGGGAGTTTTTGGCTTTTTTTTTTTTTAATTGAAATGTTGAAAAGTTTCTTATTGCTGCTTTAAGTGGAACCCATTTTTCAAATATGAGTTGAGTCAGGTCTAACGGAGACTTGTCTGGCCATTTTCTGCAGGAATGACCGTGGAACATCTTGAGGGAAACTTGGTGGGAGAAAATGAGATTTGATTTGCAGCTAAGAGCCATGCTTACTAATTGTGAGACTATTTACAGACCTATTGAAAAAGAAATTGAATATTGACCAAGGATAATGTCTGTGTTTCTCAGTAACTTATCAACAAATGACTCTAACCTGTGGAAAGGAAACCATAATTCGACAGACCCTTTAAATCCGCCAGGAACCGTGAATATCTATCTTTTTTGCCTGACATGCCTAATGACTCTGGCAGCCCTGGCAGGCAGCATTTATTCACTAGTTTCTCTGCTGAAAATGCGGAACAGAACTGTTGTGTCCATGCTTGTGGCTTCCTGGTCTGGGGATGATCTCATGAGCGTCTTGTCGGTGACCATCTTCATGTTTTTGCAGTGGCCAAATGGGGTCTCTGACTACTTCCAGTCTCTGTGCACCATCTCTGCCTTACTTTATTTATGCCAGGGCCTCTCGAGCAACTTGAAGGCGACTCTCTTGGTCTCCTACAACTTTTACACGATGCACAGGGCTGTGGGGAGCCAGGCAACCTCCAGAAGATCCGGCCAGGTGCTCGGCGTGGCGCTGACCGTGTGGGCAGCCAGTCTGCTGCTCTCGGCGCTCCCCCTGTGCGGCTGGGGCGCCTTCGTGCGCACGCCTTGGGGCTGCCTGGCCGACTGCTCCAGCTCCTACGTGCTGCTCCTCTTCGCCGTGTACACTTCGGCTTTCGGACTACTAGCCGGCCTCTCGGTCCCGCTCACTCACCAGTTGCTGTGCTCCGAGCAGCCGCCGAGACTTCACGCCAACTACCAGGAAATTTCCCGAGGCGCTTCCACTCCAGGGACCCCTGCAACTGGAGGGAGGGTGCTTTCCCTGTCCCCGGATGATGCTCCAGGTCCGGCCCCGCGGTGCTCTGGAGGATGCTCCCCGAGCTCGGACACCGCGTTTGGACCGGGTCCACCCGCGAGGAGCGCAGGGCCAGGGCAGGAGCCGGGGCACGGAGCTGCCGCTGTGGCTGGGGACTGCAGGCGCGAGAACCGGGGGACTCTCTTTGGCACCAGGAGCTTCACCGTGAGCGTAGCGCAGAAGCGCTTTTCTTTGATCTTAGCGCTGACAAAGGTCACCCTTTGGCTGCCCATGATGGTAAAAGCGCGGTTGCTCACGGGGTGCGGATGTGTGTGCCAGACAGTGTGAGTGCGTGTTGAGACCAGCGCCCCTGGTTTGGAGGGTCACCCAGAGATGTGCAGTTTAGTCCGCTTACAAAGGTATCTCGGTTGGTTTTAAGGAAGCACTTGGAGGAAAGCAGTTCACGGGTAGGACTAGCAGCCGCGAAGCCTTTGTAAGCGGGGACCGCTCTCAGGCGCGGCAGACTTAGTTTTCCCAGGTCTGTCATGGTCAAGGGTGTTCTCTCTCCGAGCAACGTCTGGGAGTATTCAGAAAAGGAGGGAGTCAGTGAAGGATAACAGTGTATGCCTCTATTATTCCCCCAGTCTTCTGTCCTGCCCTTATCTTTGCCCCATTCCTCCCTAGATAAGTCGCAGCCTGTCCCCATCAGGAAGAGAGGAGAGGCATAACCCCTAGTAGAGAGAGCAGAGAGCAGACAAAACAGGCTTTTGTTCACACCTCCAAGAGACAGCCAGAGGAGAGAGGTGGCAGGTGGTGCCCTGGTGTGACGGGCATGGCCTGGCAGGGGTGAGGGGCTAGGGATATGACAAAGGACATCTGGAGTACCAGGTCCAGGATTCACAGATGCTTGCCTGTTTTCTGGGATAGCGTTTTTTCATGTTGTGAACTGTGCTTTCCTGGTGGAGACTTGAGCTGGCAGCCAGCACAGACCAGGCGCTCAAGAGTGGAAACCCTCAAAAGCCTGTGCAGTCTGGGGCAGCTGGCTTCTTCCCAAAGGATCCTGGTAGCCCAAAATCAATGATGCCAGCTCAGGAGCAGAGCTTCTAGCTCTCAGATAGCAAAGGGGCCTGGAGAAGGGAGCTGAGGCAGCATGCTTGGGGGAAAAGGCTTGGCAAAGTGGAAAACGTTTTCCTGGGATAGGTCTGAAGCTCTCTGCTTTTACAGATCCACATGGTGGTCCAGCACATCTTGGGGTTTCAGAGCCTTCCCTTTGAGATGCTCAGCTTTATGCTAACCCTCCTGGCCGCCACTGTAACTCCAGTGTTTGTTTTGTCTAAACATTGGACACACTTGCCCTGTGGCTGCATCATCAACTGCAAGCAGAACACATATGCAGTAACATCGGATGGGAAAAAACGTAAGTCCTGGATAGTGCGGAGGTTGAGAACAATATGCAGAGGGTCAAATACAGAAAGGTGGTCTATTGAGAAAGTTGCCTTAGTAGGTGATGAATAGTCCAAGGACAAGTGAAATGATACATAAAAGGAAGAAATGTTAAACAATTATCGGCACAGTGTTGGAGTAAATTTAAATGAGGCAGGTTTAAAACAACTCTGTGAACTACATGTACATTGAATGATTATTTTAGGTGTTTTTAAAAAAAGAGGGGGTCTTCCCTGGTGGCTCAGAGAATTCACTCAACCCATAATGAAATCAACAAAGGACTTTAGATGTTATATCCACCACAACACTTAGCTCTGAGTAGAAAATAAATCCCCCTCCCAAGTCTACGTAGGAGAAGCCTTCATCTTTGAAAAGTTATAATTCATTATATTAAAGTTTATTATTATTGAGTGGAACGGTAAAGAAAAGCATTTCCATTATTTTGCAGATTGTATTCTTCCAGGGTATTGGAAAGTTTTCAGAGTAAGCAGTAGGAGCACCTAAAAACATGTCCAAAACAAATTTTAAGTGTATGCCTCTGCTTTTAAAAAACATTCACATATATACACAAATGACAACCCCCCCCCAATACCTATAATTTCAAGAAAGGACAAAGGTTGGCAGAGTTGTCAATATATGTTTATGTATAAATCTCATCATTAGTTACTTTTAAAAAAATCTGTTTTAAAAACTACATCTCTAACAGGAATGGAGTCAATTATAAAGCTCACTAGAGTGTAATTGTTCCTATACCAAGACAGGAAAAGTTGAGGAATGATCTGTATGTTTTTACTCTGTCAGGAAGGAAAAGGATATCTTTTTTGTCATTCCAGAAAAAAGATAGGATGTTCTACCATTTAATAAATCTAATACACTAATAAATGCATTAGTGTATGCTGAATTAACTCTTCCATTAATTGTCCTTAGCTCAGAATAAGCAAGTATATTTTTGCTTAACAGAGAAGAAAGAGTGAATGAAAACAGTCCATCTCAGACTATATTAGGGCTATAAAAACTGAAGACTATTAAAGAATATTCTGCAATCAGTTCTTCAACAGGGTTATTTTATAACATTCAGTAGTCATGAACTGCTCATTTTCCATGTGTTCATGACATTCAATGTCTAGATAATTTTCAAATGACCTGAAGATTTTTTTAGTGTTAAGGATGCCATAAAGTTTTATTGTCAATAGATGCCAAATTCATCTATGCCTTTAAAATACAGTAACCACAGAACTTGTAATAGGTATGTGCTTCTGGAGATTAATATCCAGAGCAACAGTGACACAGAAAATTAATAATAAATCTTTTTGATAGAAAACACAGAACATAGAATATATAAAAATTACTTACAGACCTGAAAGTTCTACCATTCTATCAAATATTAATATTTTGTTACTAAATTAATGAACCAATCCCACCTTATATATTTAAAATTGTGAGAGAGACAAGAAGAATTTAGAGCAGTCTTTTTAAGAACTAAGGGGCTTCCCTGGTGGCTCAGAGGTTAAAAAGCCTCTGCCTGCAATGCGGGAGACCCGGGTTAGATCCCTGGGTTGGGAAGATCCCCTGGAGAAGGGAATGGCAACCCACTCCAGTATTCTTGCCTGGAGAATCCCAGGGACGGAGGAGCCTGGTGGGCTGCAGTCCATGGGGTCGCAAAGAGCCGGACATGACTGAGCGACTTCACTTTCACTTTCTTTTAAGAACTGAAGGACACCTCTGTCAATGCCAAAAACAAAGCAGCACAACATATCTCTCTATAAAACGGCTGGGAAGCAGTCTCTCTGGTACTGCACAAGAAAGAAGAACCGACAGCAGGCCAGTTAATATCTCATGTTTGAGATTAGAACCACACCTTTCAAGACCAAAATAATATTTTTCCTCTAAAATTCCCATTGCCTTTATTTGTATGGGCAATACAGGGAAAGATGTAAAAATTCTGGGAAGACATTGAAATGTAAGCCTAGAGAACCATGGCTTCAAAAATAAAACATGAGAAACATTCATTTAAAAATGGCTTCATTCTCTTTTGATCCCAGTCTCTGCCACAGGGAAATTATAAGAATAAGAATGGTGTATTTTCACTGTCTGACCCACCGTAAATTTTTCTATTGCTAGGATGACACACAATTTTGAAACTCCAAAGATGGCTCATCCTCAGGAGGGCAGGAGCTTGATCAGTTACCTGATATAGTACTTTGATTCTATATAGTTAGAGTACTTTGATGGCTCCAGTTTCACACTTAAGCTTTTTCTCCTAACAAATTAATGTCCCCCCTTTAACTTTTGTTGTTGTTGTTGTTTTATTTTTTTTCTGAAAACTCCAGGAACAAGAAAAGGAACATATTTTTTCCTAACTCATATTTACCATAAATATGATATAAACATGATTCTACATCTCAGCTTCACTATATGGAAACTGAGAGACATGCAACCAGAAAATGAAGTTTCCAGGGATAATAGTTCTCTCCTGTTTTCAACAATAATCTAATTGTTGTATTACTAATGTCTCGACAAAAGTGGTTTTAAAGCTAGATGGTTTTAAAACAGAGATCTCAGGTGGCAGACATATGGATTGGATGTGGCTTTCACACCCATTTTGCTTTAAAATTAAACAGTTCAAGTAAAATATTTTCTGAGTATAAAAATCAGATTTTCAGCTTCCTTTTTTTTTGTTGAAGTCAAAGTATCTGGTGACATATTATGTCTAAAATTGTCGTTAGCAAGATGTGATTAAAATCAGAAGACTAGAGCTATTTCTTGTCCTAAATAGGGCTTTGCTTTTCAGAACAAATGAGCGTGTGTGCTCGGTTGTGTCCAATTCTTTGTGACCCCATGGACTATAAGCCCACCAGGCTCCTCTGTCTGTAGAATTTTCCAGGCAAGAAGTAGGAGTAGGTTGCCATTTCCTCCCCCAGGGGATCTTCCCCACCCAGGGATTGAACTCATTCTCTGCACTGGCAGGCGGATTCTTGACCATTGTGCCACCTGGGAAGCCCCAGAACAAATGTAACAGTGTACTTATTTCTCATAAGTGTAGTATTGATTTCCAAAAGATCCTGAGTCTATCCTGATGGTCGTTAAGCTTCTTGTAAGTTACTAGTCAGTTATTGTCTACCCTGTTATATTGTTACAGCCTATTACCTTCATTAGTTAGTAGAATTTACCTCTAGTGTTAAGGAAAAGTAACTAACAAGAAATATTTCTATTGGTTACATCTTATAATTAACATACTTCCCTTAACTTCAGTTCAGTTCAGTCGCTCAGTCGTGTCCGACTCTTTGAGACCCCATGAATCGCAGCACGCCAGGCCTCCCTGTCCATCACCAACTCCTGGAGCTTACTCAAACTCACGTCCATCGAGTCCCTTAACTTAAAGATAGCATATTGGGGACTTTCTGCTTTTATTAACATATTTCTCTCAAGGGTCTGATTAGCAGTACAGCAATTTCCCATAGAGGCTAATAACTCCAATTCTGGAGTCAGCTTTAAATTCAAATCTCTTTAAGTAAGTAACCTTAGGTTTCCTTTATCAGCCTCAGTTTTCTCAAACGCAAAATAGAACCCATTTGCCTATTATTATGTAGGGTTGTTGTTTTGTTAAATGACATGACCATTGTGCCTAACTGGCCCTGGAATGCTCTAGTTCCCCATCTTTCGCGATCAGACTTCCTTCTTGAAGCCTACCTCAGACTCCCTCTTGCACCTCATAACATGGAGGTGGATTGTCCATTGAACTCGTTCTTTAAAAATCCTGCTCATTTTTGCTTTATATGCTTCATAGTGGTGATGTGTAGCTAATAAGATATCAATTTATATGATAAAATTGGGGTTTTATGACAGTTTTTGTTTGCTTAATATCCTTAAATTGACCACTTGTCACTCTGTATCTTATTTTAGAGCAAAAGAAAACCTATCAATAATTGAAACATTCCTTTATTCAGCTTTCACACTATTAAAACAAACTAAGAATTCTAATTTAATTTTACTGAACTATATTATTAGAAAAACTTAAGTAGCACTCTAAGTGAGACAGTGGATAGTGTTAACATGTTTCTACTTTTCCATTTTCTTTGAATAGAAATTTTTGTTTGTGTCCTGGCTCAAACAAATAGTGTTTTTGGCTCAAATAATGAATGATAGCTATAAATTCTCTTTCAGTCCATGGAATTGGTTTGTAAATCTTCAGTTCTGAGACAGTTTCAGTAATAGAATCAGCATATGAATGACACAAGGATGTACTATGAAATAAATCTAACTTTACCTGTTGTTTTCATAGAAAGTTTATAGTTTGTAATAAACTTTTCCCCAAAGGATCTCTCAATGTGTGCTAAGTGTGTGCTATAAAACACAGAGCTATCCAAGTAGAAAAAAGTTTTGAAATGAGCCATGTTTGGAAGATGAAAATCAAAATATTACATTGTATTTTGTCTACCATCTTGATATAGCTTCATTCTTAATACTCAGAAATTATCTAGTATTTAATGACATTCACACGAAACAATTATATCACTTCTGTCACATTCTCTCTTGTTATTTTACTAAAACTTTATACTGTATTCACCAAATAGTAGTAGTGTATATAGGATATTATCATATTTCATCTGACTTAAACCATAGAAAGTTTTATGCATTCCTGCTAAATTCATCTTGTAATTAATAAGATATAGACATGTTGTAAAATGCTTCATTTCATAGAAATATAAATATATGCACATTTTTACAATTCATTTCAAATTATTCATGCTATTTTTAAATGTTTAAAAACTATTTCAGCATTATCTAATTTTTTAATGTATTCATTTATAAACATAAATGTCAGGAATGATATACATCAAAATATTGAAAGCAGTTATATTTATTGTTGGTATTGCCAGCTGAATAGCTCAAAGAATATTGAAAGTTTCGCTTTTGAGTTTTTTTTTAAGGATAAATTGCTTTTGTTGTGTTTATTTATTTATTTGGCTGTGATTGGTTATAGTTGTGGCATGTGGGAACCTCGTTGCATCATGCAGATCTTTCATTGGACACACAGGCTTTCTCTAGTTGTGGCACATGGGTCCAGTAGTAGTTGTGGCAGTGTGAGCAATCTACTTGTGGCGTGCAGGTTTAGTTACCCTGATGCATGTGGGGTCTTAGTTCCCAGACCAGGGATAGAACTCACGTTCCCTGCACTGAAAGGCAGGTTCTTAACCACTGGACCACCAAGAAGTCTCTATTAAGAGCTTCCTAATTAATAAAATAAATAAAATAAAATTTATAAACTATGTATTTTACCCTCAAATAAAGAAATGTGCAATTGGTAGACCGATATAGCTAAACCTAAAACTGAAAATATGTGAGACTTTTAAAACTTATAGTTAAAATTTTAAATAAAACTTGTTTAAAGACTGCAGGGTTCTGGAGCTGTCTGTATGTCAAGCCTTTCATTATATAAGTGACAACAATTAGGCCCAGAATGATATGATAGCTTGAATTTGTGAGGCACTATTTCTTTGCATAATTGACGAGATCATTTTAAGAGTTCATACTAATCAGGTTTAACTCACCTTCTTATTTTTATCCCCTTTGTATATTCAACTGCTGTTTACATCTACCTTCCTAATCATGGGATTTTGTTTTTGTTTTTACATAGCCAAGAGGAGATGCTTTGAATTCAATCTATCCTTTCAGCAAAGTTATGGAATTTATAAAATAGCACATGAAGATTACTATGATGATGATGAAAATTCTGCAGCCTGTCACAATCTCATGAACTATGAGTGCACAGCTACTAAAGACCCTCAGAGAGACACGCGAATCTTCAGTGCCATCAAAGTGGAGATCAGCACCACAGCCTCTCTGGACAGCTCCACACTGTCGGGCGTCAACAGATGCACAAACACTGACATGGCAGAAGCTGAGCAGGAGTCCCACGGGGAAAGAGGTGCTGATCCACTGCTCTCTGAAAAAGCAGAAGGTGGTGTTAAACATGGTGAAACCGCCTTTTTGGAAGGGCCAGAAAGAAGACTTTCTCAGGAAGAGAGTCAGAAACCCGACCTTTCGGACTGGGAATGGTGTAGGAGTAAATCAGAAAGAACCCCTCGTCAGGTACAGTAAAGATTGCTATTATTGGAAAGTAAAAATGAGACCAAGCATGACAGCATGCAGAAAAATTATCAGTTGTTTATTTCATTCAAGATTGTATTCACTTGCCTCAATTAATTTCCATAATATTAGATTTATTTCAACGTGTCTTTTGAAGGACTTCTAAATGTTTTTAATTAGTTCTATGTTTTCATTCAAGTTCTATATATTTGGGGAGTGGCAGAGTTAAATATGCTTTTTGAGAAGGGTAAAGCATTCTATTCTAACGTCATGTAGTCCATATAAATTCAGACTAGACCCTTTAAACTTATCTCAAGTTAATTAACTTACAGGTTTTATTTTTCTTCACCTGAAAACTTTACACAAGTCCCTGAAAGAGGTTCGGGGGCAAATGTTTATACAACTAGTGATGAAGAAATAGTCCTGTTGCAACTGTACTAGATAGTTTACATATTAATCTTGCTGAAATTAGTCCCTCTAATACTCAGCAAGGAAAAAAAAAAAGATCTATTTCAGAATACCCCCAAGTGAACCTTTACAAAAACCCTGCTTAATGTTCCATCTTTTTAAGGATTGAAGAATATTTATATAGTGTTTTTCAATGAAAGAATTTGTACCTTGAGCTCATCTCATTCTTTCCTAGATTTCAACCTGCCTAGAATGGTGAGGAGTACTTATTTTATTAAAATCATAGTGTGACATTGATATAAGATTGTTCTTTCCTCTAAATGCTCATATCTGATAATTAAAGTTGCCCTTGCTTTCCATACAATTGATTTACTAGGAAAAGATACCTTTTTCTGCCTGACAGTGTAAATCAAAATCCACTTGCCCATAGTCTCTGAAATTAAAAATATAATTCTTCAAATATCCACTAGTAATAATGCAATCATTGATCAAAAACATGACCACAAAGCACCAATTATGAATATGAACAGAATAATCTGAGACTTCCTTTATTCTTCTTAATTAATTAAAACTACTAGTTTTACTTTGATATCATCAGTTTTAAAAGTTGGATAATAAAACAAAGCATAAAAAAGCATATGATTAAAAATAATTACACATAGTTTTCAATGATTGGATATCAAAAAAATCACATATTTACTGTAAATTGAAAAATATCATAAAAAGTATATTACTAACAGGACACATTGTTCTGTCAGTGTGGACGCACTGACAGGACACACACATTTTTATTTTTTATTTTTTTCATTTATTTTTATTCGTTGGAGGCTAATTACTTTACAACATTGCAGTGGGTTTTGTCATATATTGACATGAATCAGCCATGGATTTACATGTATTCCCCATCCCGATCCCCCCTCCCGCCTCCCTCTCTACCCGATCCCTCTGGGTCTTCCCAGTGCACCAGGCCCGAGCACTTGTCTCATGCATCCCACCTGGGCTGGTGATCTGTTTCACCATAGATAATATACATGTTTCGATGCTGTTTTCTCGAAACATCCCACCCTCGCCTTCTCCCACAGAGTCCAAAAGTCAGTTCTGTACACCTGTGTCTCTTTTTCTGTTTTGCATATAGGGTTATCATTACCATCTTTCTAAATTCTGTATATATGGACACACACATTTTTAAAACAATGTGGTATCCCAGCTAAAAGGGGATTCCCTACAATATTATCCTCAATTTGCTCCTAAATAATCTAAACCTCCTGGTTCTCTTGCACTGAAAAACTGAGTAATATTCATGGTGAAGTGAGTGTGCATATGCGCCAGTGTGCACCCACTTTCGCCCCAGTGACTTGGGGCTCCAGTGCCCTGTGCCACTCCCCTTTCCGCCCTCATGCTTACCTCTCATCAGTTACAGCTATCTTGACCCTTGCTCATGCTTTTTGGTTTTACTATTTTATCACAAATGAGTGTATTTATAGCATAATATATTCTTTAGTTTTGCTTGTTTTGAGTTTCCTAAAGATAGCATCATTTCTGGGTGGGACCTGTGTTTTTTTCCATACTACCTTCCTTTAAATGACTTCATTTTCTAACTTATTTTGTCAAAACAGTGGGAAATGCTGCCTCAACTATCACAATTTACAGCTCTTATTTAAAAGCCTTAGTTATATTTTTGGAGAATATAATCCACTCTCCTAGAATTGGGGGAATATGTAAAAGGATCAGACACTGCTTACATCTAAGTATATTGTCTTGTGAGAATAGTGAAGTACAACTTACAAACCTCTGTAAATCAAAAACCAAAATGATACATGGAAAGCACAAAATGCTGATCAACCCAAGTATCTTTCAACTACAAAGATTGCTTATTAAGTATTAATATTGTAACATTTGTGAAGAGCAAATAGTTCAGGAAGCTGATTTTTAATGATCCTTTAAAAATATTTAGTGGTAAAATAGATAATACAATGAAAGTTAAATTTATATTTTAATAGACTAATTAAAATTAAATGAAATACTATCATAAATTTAAAAACGACAGCAAGAAATCCTTAAGTTACAGGCTGATGTTTTTGGTATGACTTTTCCTTAGCAAATCACCTATGGACTTTCAGGTTAACATTATAACCAAAATGTGTTTTAGGGTTGAAAAGCTTTTCCTCTGACCAAAGATTGGTTTTAACACTTAACCTGTTCTTCACCAGCAGATATTTCTTGGGAAAAGGTAATGACTTAGAAAGTACTTTCCTTTCATTCTCTCCTTCCAAGTTCTTTCTTTGCTCTGAAATCAACTTAACTTATATATCTTACAGTGATACATTAAACTTTGGTAGATATTGTAGTAATTATGAAAATGCTATCTTTTTATCTTCTATGGTTGTATTTACAAATATTTAGGCTCAATTTATCAGTTCATTGAATTATCCATGTTCTTTGTTTTGGGGCTATAAAAAACACAGGTTTGATTTAAAATGTATTTAACTATCCCTACCATATTTTTGGGCTTCCCTGGTGACTCAGAGGTTAAAGCATCTGCCTGCAATGTGGGAGACCTGGGTTCGATCCCTGGGTTGGGAAGATCCCCTGGAGAAGGAAATGGCAACCCACTCCAGTATTATTGCCTGGAGAATCCCATGGACGGAGGAGCCTGGTGGGTCCACGGGGTCGCAAAGAGTCGGACACGACTGAGCGACTGAGCGACTTCGCTTTCACCATATTTTTACAATGTGCTCAGTCATTCAGTTGTGGCTGACTCTTTGCAATCCAATGAACTATTGCCCACAAGGCTCCTCTGTCCGTGGGCTTCTCCAGGCAAGAATACTGGAATGGGTTGCCATTTCCTACTCCAGGGGTCTTCTCGACCCAGGGATCAAACCCATGTCTCCTGCATCTCTGCACTGGCAGGCAGATTCTTTACCACTCCGCCACCTGGGAAGTCTTTTTTTTTTTTTAAGAATACAATAAACGTTGCTTATTTATTTTTTTTTTTTTTAGTGTTTATGCAAGTAAACAAATTCTCAGTATATTGTGTTGGAAATTCTGGTAGGCGTGAGAGTGTTAGATCAAGGCTAAGTTATAAAGAAAATGGGTAGTAGAATGACTTGAGTAGGTTTAAATGCTGTCTGATAAAATGTATCAGAGGTGAGAGTGTTTGTAAGACTAAAATTCAGTGTTATACTTAGCCACACAATTGCTTGTTTTTGGACCCCTAGTAGGTTGAATCCTAAGCAGTTTATTGTTTTAAAGTTCAGGAAAAAAATGGAAATGTCAGAGGTCTTCAGTTACAAAGTTTTAACGCAGTTGCCATGGTATGACTGTCCCTCAAATGAAATAATGATTTTCTAGAACCACAAAGTTTTGTCATCTCTGAATAAAGAAAATTGTACTTATAAAATAACTTGGTAACTTATTGGAGATCACTTTTTCTCTTTTAATACTAATCTCATCAGGTTATCCGTGGATTTCATTTTCTTTTCTTTTAACTTGTTGTCTTAGAGCCCTAGAAATTCATTTATTATTATGAATTAGCAACAAAGATATGCTGTTATCATGCACTTAGTCCCACTTATAATTCTATATCATCATAGCATTTAAAAGATGAAAGGTCCTCTACTACACCAGTAGAATATAGAAAAGTAGATTCTGAAACAATCCTCAAATGAGAGTCAAGTGCTGGAAGTGACTGGTTTTTTAATTAGCCATACATAAACCAGCAAGAACTAACTTA
Organism: Cervus canadensis; assembly: GCF_019320065.1. Lineage (NCBI taxonomy): Eukaryota > Metazoa > Chordata > Mammalia > Artiodactyla > Cervidae > Cervus > Cervus canadensis. The sequence continues at coordinate 86,258,866 of NC_057392.1, forward strand.
AAGTCACTGGGGAAATCAAAGAAATTTTAATTTTAAGGAAAATGTTTTAACTATCTAAAAATAGTTTTACAAATCAAAGTTAAGTACTTCTTTCTAATATTTAAGTACAGTTTTAACATCTAATCACCAAGAGATGGATATTAAAGAATGGGGCAAAGTCATTCATATCAGTGTATGTTAAGAGCTATCACAATGTTGTAAAGTAATTAGCCTCCAGTTAAAATAAATAAATTAATTTTTTAAAAGTAAAAAGAGAATGTGGGGATAAGACATTTGAGTTACTGTAACATCGAAACTCTAATAAAGAAACACACTAAAAAAAAAAAGAATGGGGCAAAATCAATCCTTTTCACCTAATATATGCCCCCAAAGTGAAATAAGACTTGAATACCCCAGTATACATATCTCTTTCCTCTCCCTAAAAAAGTGCATCTTCTCTTTTCATTTTAAAAAATAAACTATTAAAAATTTAAATCAAGCGTAAGATGTTAGTGTTTCCTCTGACACTGTCACCTTGATAATTGCAAATGCTTAAACCTGTTCTCTGAGTAATTTTTGACATTTTAAACTGAAGTGACATAAGGGGAAAACTCACATATCAACTCCTGTTTGTAGCCTCAAGGCAAAGATGTAGCCTCATCTTAACACAAAATGAGTGTTTGGAATATAGATTCTTTATATTTAGCTACATCTGTTAGTTTGGAGTGGTTAATTCCACTCACTGGTCAGAGATCTCAAAATTGTTACACTGCTTTCTTTTTTCAAAACATTTATAATCTTTTTTGTTTTATGATTACAAGGTAATATAATTATTGTAGAAAAAGTTTAGAGATTGCTGCTAAGTGAAGAAAAACACCCACTTTTAACCACTCAGGGTTAATCACTATTTACATTTTATCATATAAAGCTTTAGGCTCTTGCCTAAGAATGTATTTTTTCACTTTTGACAGAAATGGGATTGTAGTGTACTGTTTTGAAATCTGCTTTTTTCTACTTAAGAGTATAATTTTCACCTGATTTAAATTGTTTGAGCCATTTGTGTGATTATCTGGTATAGTTTAGAATGGCTGTTTAGAGTGTGGTTTAAAATCTGTTGACAAATGTAAATTTGTTCTTAAGTATTTAAAGTCTTGAAAGTTGAAACTAAGGAAATTTCATTGTAAACTAATTTGAATATTTCATGACACATTTTGTGATCCTCACAGCATGTACCATTTGCTGAAATGAAGTAAAATTGAGCTAACTGTTCAATTTCTATGGATTCAAGAGGATTAGCATTGGGTCAAAGCTTATGTAGAATCTTATTCACTTTTTAAGCTAAGGATTGTGTTAATATCCTCAAAAAATCCTCATGGTTTAAACCTTAAAGGCTTTGTGTTGGAACCGCCCAGTTATGGCTTAAATCTCTTCTACAGCTCCAATTGTTATCCCTTATTTGAACTCAAGTAGCTGGAAACACTACATTTTTAAACCTTTTTTATTATGAATTCACTTTAGAGTTACAAAACAGTTTTAAAAATATTATGAGAGTTCTAATATATCCTTCATCCAGTTCTATTAATGTTAGCATGTTACATGATGATAATTAATTATTAGGGAATTAATAACTAATTTATAGACCTTATTTCAGTTTTACTAGCATCCTGCTGATGTCCTCTTTTCCAGTCCAGAACCTGTTCCTCAATTCATTACTGCAGTTGCGGTCATGCCTCCTCAGATTCTTCAGTCTCTAACAATCCCAGTCTTTCTGTGTCTTATTACAGACGACTTTGACACTTCCAAAGACAACCAGCCAGTTTGTTTCACTTTGCTTTGTTTCTCGGATATCCTTGAGTTTGTAATTAACACATGTTTTCTATTAATCAAATTGAAGTTACAAATTTTTGACAAGAATAACACAGAAGTGATGTTTTCCCTCCCCAGTACACCATATCAAGAGGTTCATGATGTTGATATGTCTTATGACAATGATATAAACTTTGATCACTTAGTGGTGCCTGCCAGATTTCTTTATGTAAAGTTACTATTTTTCCCTTTGTAAATTATAACTATTTTGTAGGGAGATATTTTTGAGGCCATGCTATGCAAATATTCTGTTTCCTATCATACTTTTGCCCACTAATTTTGTTGATGAATGTTGCAACATGAATGTTTTAACAATTATTATGTGGAAGTGATTTTCTATTTCTATAATTTCTTCTATATTTATTATTGGAATTATCCTGCAAAAAAAAAAAAGATCTCTTCTTCTGTTATTTGTGTTAGTATGAGATCATAGATACTTATTTTAATCTACATGTTATTAGCAATACTATTATTTATTTTATTACTCTAGTTAGCCTACATTTGGCCATTGGGCTATTTTGACTTATTCAGGTTGATGCCTTTATCCATTCAACATGCCATTCTCATCTCTTTTTAGCACTTCCTTACTTTCTAGCAGTACAAGGTATTAGTATCATCTTGTATTTTTCCTGACCCATCCCTAGAATCGATCATTTTCCTAAGGAGTTCTAGTTCCTTTTTTTAAAGAATGGGATTTAGAAACCAACTTCTGGGTTCTAGTTATTGTTACTAGTTATTGTTATTGTTACTGAGATGTCTTGCTTCTAGACCCTATCATTGGACAGATCTAGGAATATATGTATGTATGCTTATGTGTGTGTGTGTGTATATATATATATATATTTCCATATCAATTTCTCTTTAAAAATCATTTAAAGCCATAAGTTTAAACTGATAGCTCCAAGTCCAATCGAATACCACAGCATTCATTCAAACCCTTCCTTTTTCTTTTTCTTTTCTTTTTTTTTTTTTAATTTTATTTTTTTATTTTTTCAGTGGGTTTTGTCATACATTGACATGAATCAGCAATAGATTTACACGTATTCCCCATCCACTGGTTTTCATTCTCCACAAATTTATTTACTTATCTGCTCAATCCTGATATACACATAAAGTAGTTTTAGAAATGCTAACCCTAGTGGCCCAGTGACTGAGATCCAGGGCTCCCAATGCAGGGGGTCCATGTTTGATCCCTGGTCAGGGAACTAGACTCCCACGTGCTGCAACTGAGGGTTCACATGCCTCAACTGAAGAACCCCCTGTTGCAACTAAAAGAAAACCCATGCTGCAGTGAAGACCGAAGATCCTATGTGCTGCAACTAAGATCAGTACGGCAAACAAACTAAATAAACAAATATTTAAGAAAGAACTACTAACCCATACTAGTGTGGGAAAGAACATTAACTAGAATATAATAGTTGTGTATATTTCTTTTTATTTTTAACCTTAGAGTTGACACAGTTGTCCACTTTTAGTTAGGTTATTTTCATTTCCATTCCCTTCATTTTGTATTACATGTCGAGTTTCTCTCACATTCTTTTTGATTTTGATTATTTATGCTTAAGTATGTGAAATTACTGGGTTTCCCAGGTCACTCAGTAGTAAAGAACCTGCCTGCCAATGCAGGAGACATAAGAGATGAAGGTTCAGTCCCTGGATCAGGATGATCCCATGAAAGAGGAAATGGCAACCCACTCCAGTATTCTTGCCTGGGAAATCCCACAGAGAAAGGAGCCTGGCAGACTATGGTCCATGGGGTCGCGAAGAGTTCGATATGTCTCAGCAACTAAACAGCAGCAGCATGTGAAATAATTACTGTTTCCAAGAGTCAGAACTGTTGAAAAGGGAGACCATCCGCCCTCACTCCTCTTTCCCATTCTTGTTTTCCCATTCTTAGCACCTGTTCCCACCTATCCCCCGTAAATAATCAATATCATACTTTCTAGTTTAATCATCCTGTATTTCTTTTTGCACAAAGAGCAGACACATGCATATCTTCTTTTATCTTGTTCTTCTTTACATATATTCTTTTGTACTTTGCTTTTTTCATTATGTCCTAGAAGTTTCTGTATATCAGTCATAGAGATATTCCTCATTCTTTATATAGCTGCATAATAATCTATAGTGTAGATACACTATAGTTAATTCCACTACTCTCTAATATGGGCCTTAGATTATTTCTGATACTTTGCAATTAAAAATAATATTGCAGTGAGTAACCTTCTGCAAATGCATTTTCATATTGTTGGAAGCGTACCTTTAGGATAAATGCCGAGAATTAGAATTTCTAGGTCAGAAATTAAGTGTCATTTTGTTAGAAATGGTCATACAAGTTTGCACTGCCACCAGCAGTGTGTAACAGAAGACCCTTTCCACCACCTCCTCAACAATAGAATGTATTATCATGCTTTTTAGTTCTTGCCAGTTTGATAGTAGAGAAATGCTATCTCAGGGTTGTTTCAAATTATAGTTACATAAATATAAATGAGTTTAAATTGTTTTCATTTAAGAGCCTTTTTTATCTTTTTTGTTTTTTGTAAACTGTCTGTTTTTATCTTTTCCCATTTTTCTATTGGATTTTTGTCCCTTTAGCCTTTAATTTTTAAAAGTTCCTTACATATTGGGGATATTAGTTCTCTGTGACATATATTGTAAATATTTCCCCAAGTTTTCCATTTGTCTTTTAACTTTACTTATGCTGTGTTTAGTATGTACAATTTTAAATATTTTTATAGTAAAAATATCAATTTTTTATTTACTTGTCTCTGGATTTAGAAGTCAGATTTTTTAATTTAATTTTATTTATTGAAGTACAGTTATTTTACGATGTTGTGTCAGTTTCAGACGCACAGCTCAGTGGTTCAGTTATACGTTCTTTTTCAGATTCTTTTCTTTATGTTATTAGCGTATGTTGAGTTTAATTCCCTGTGCTATACAGTAGGTGCTTGTTGGTTATCTGTTTTATATAATATAAATATGTGAATCCCAACCTCCTAATTTATCCCTCCCTGACTTTCCACTTTGGTAACATAAATGTGATTTCTATGTCTGTGTGTCTATTTCTGCTTTATAAATAAGTTGATTTGTGTCATTTTGTTAGATTCCACATATTGGTAATGTCATGTGATATTTGTCTTTCTCTGTCTGCCTTACTTCATTTAGTATGATAATCTCCAGGTCCATCCATGTTGCTATAAATAGCATAATTTCATTCTTTTTATAGCTAAGTAATGTTCCATTGTGTGTATGTATATGTGTGTGTGTGTGTGTATACATGTATATCTCACATCTTTATTCATTTCATCTGTCAATGGACATTTAAGTTGCTTCCTTGTCTTGACTATTGAGAATAGTGCTGCAGTGAACATTGGGGTGCATATTTTCAAATTACAGTTATCTCTGGACATATGCCTAGGAGTGGGATTGCAGGACTGTACAGTAGATTTTTAGTTTTTAGGTGATCTCCATACTATCCTCCATAATGGCTGTATACAGTGGCTTCAATATACCTTCCCACCAACAGTGTAGGAGGGTTCCTTTTTCTCTACACCCTCTTCAGCATTTGTTGTTTGTAGACTTTTTGATGATGACCATGATGACCAGAGTAGAAAGCCAATTTTAAATGGAGTTCACTCGAGTTTTCTTACTTGTATGGTTTCAGTTTTTACACTTATATCTCCAATCCGTTTGGAATTTATTTTTGTGTTTGGTATAACATATGAATATAATTTTATCTTTTTTCCAAAGGTTTACCCACTATTTACTAAAAGAAGTCATTTATTTAAAACTTAAATATTATCCACAGTGTTTTGAGACATTATCTTTATCTAATACTTAATTTCCACATTTAGTTGGCTCCACCTATGGTCTTTCTATTCTAGTCCACTATTTGTCTATTCATGCACTGGTATCTCACTGTTTCAATTAGAGAGACTCTTAGAGTACAATAAATTTTAATGTTTAGTAGTCCTGACCTCCCCATCCCCCTTATTTTTTTCTTTCTCAGTATTTTTCTTGCTACTCTCATGCTTGCTTTTCCATAACAACTTTTTTTCAACTTGTTTACTTCCTTTAAAAAAGCTTTATCAGGATATTGTTAAGTTTATAAGTTGGTCCAAAGACAATGTTATCACGTTAAGTTGTCCTATCCTTTTCATTTGTTCTAGTGCACACTTGTATCTTTCTTATAAAAGATTTAAAAATGTTCTTCCTATAAGCTTTACACATTTTAGTTAGGTTTATTCCTGAATATTTGATCTTCTTTTTTTTTAATTGTAAATGAGGTTTTTCTCTAATGTCAGGTACTCTAAATGGTTACTGTTTGTGTGTATTAAAGATATAGATTTCTGCCTCTTAGTAATATATCTGTTATACTACTACATTATTTTATTTTTTAAATAAAATCATTGGTTACCATTAATTACCTAGGATTTTCTCAGTGTATCATCATACCATCAACATATAGAGTAGTTTTACTTCTTCTTTATCAATACTTATGCTTCTGTTTAATTTCTTCTCTCTAGTTGTATTCATTGATCCCTCTAGAATAATATCAAATAGGGAAAGAGACAGGGAAATCAATCTTGCCTTGTTCCTGATCTTAGTGAAAGGTTACTGATGTTGTCCCATTGAGGAAAATACTGCCTCTTGATACTTTCTAAGGCAGTTAATTTAATCTATGGTGATGATGACGATGACTATGATTAATACTTATGGAGCACTTGCTATGTGTCGTACACAGTACATATAATTACTTGGAATTCATAAGGGATCTGGTACATCAGTTCAATTCAGTTCAGTCACTCAGTCTTGTCTGATTCTTTGTAACCCCATGAATCGCAGCACACCAGACCTCCATCACCAGCTCCTAGAGTTTTCTCAAACTCATGTCCATTGAGTTGGTGATGCCATCCAACCATCTCATCCTGTGTTGTTCCCTTCTTCTCTGACCTTCAATCTTTCCCAGCATGAGGGTCTTTTCAAATGAGTCAACTCTTTGCATGAGGTGGCCAAAGTATTAGAGTTTCAGCTTCACCATCAGTCCTTCCAATGAATATTTAGGACTGATTTCCTTTAGGATGGACTGGTTGGATCTCCTTGCAGTCCAAGCGACTCTCAAGAGTCTTCTCCAACACCACAGTTCAAAAGCATCAATTCTTCAGTGCTCAGCTTTCTTTATAGTCCAACTCTCATATCCATACATGACTACTGGAAAAGCAATAGCCTTGACTAGACAGACTTTGTTTGGCAAAGCGATGTCTCTACTTTTTAATATGCTGTCTAGGTTGATAATAGCTTTCCTTCCAAGGAGTAAGTGTCTTTTAATTTCATGGCTGCAATCACCATCTGCAGTGATTTTGGAGCCCAGAAAAATAAAGTCTGTCACTGTTTCCCCATCTATTTGCCATTAAGTGATGGGACAAGATGCCTTGATCTTAGTTTTCTGAATGTTGAGCTTTAAGCCAACTTCTTCACTCTTCTCTTTCACTTTCATCAAGAGGTTCTTTAGTTCTTCTTCACCTTCTGCCATAAGGGTGGTGTCATAAGGGTGGTATCTGGTAGATATCATTACCCAATTTTATAAATGAAAAAAACTGAAGTAAGTTAAGTCTAAAGTCTATCAGAGCCTGGGTACAAACTCAGGCCATGTGACTCCAGAGATGGTCCACATATCCACTAACATAACTGCTCCAGAGAGATCGATTTGATATTTAACACATCATTTTTTACACTAAATTCTAATCTGTTCCTCTCACATAGTCAGATTAATATCACCTGGGAAACTTTTAAAAGTGTCTTGACCCTACCCACAGAAATTTTGCTTTAACTGACCTGGAAAAAGATTTGGATATCAGTATTGTGTAAACCTTTCTGTGGTTGGATATTTGAAAAATATATAATCAACAAAGAACTTGTATTTAGATTATATAATTCACAAAGAACACCAATAAATCAATAAGAACATGATAGATAACACAGTAGCACATAAGCCAAAGATTTAAACTGTTACTTCTCATAAGAGGAAATTCAAATAGCCATATGCATATACAAAGGTATACCACATCATGAATAATATGGAAATCTCATTTAAAAAAGCAATGAGAGACCACTGCACACCCATAAGAATAGCTGAAATTAAACAATCTGACAATGCCAAGAATTTGGGAATGTAGAAAAACAGTAAATCATATAAACTGCCTGCAGAGTAAATTGTTAAAATCACTTTAGAAAACAGATGATAGCTACAAAAGTTAAGTATGTACAGGCCTTATGCCCCAGCAATTCCACACTTGGATATACACTCTAGAATTGCACTGTCCCATACAGTGGTCACTAGCCACATGTAACCATTTAAATCTAAATTGATATAATTTTTTTTTTTATTTAAAATTCAGTTGCCCATTTGTACTAACCATCATTCAAAGTGCTCAGTGTCTAAACGTGACTAGTGGCTACTGTATTAAACAGCACAAATATAAAACATTTCCTTGACTGCAGTTATATTGGACAATTCTAGCTTCAGCTTAGTTCAGACAATCAGTTGTGTCCAACTCTTTGAGACCACATGGATGGCAGCACACCAGGCCTCAATGTCCATCACCAACTCCCGGAGTTTTCTCAAACTCATGTCCACTGAGTGAGTGATGCCATCCAACCATCTCATTCTCTGTCATCCCCTTCTTCTCCACCCTTCAATCTGTCTCAGCATCGGGGTCTTTTCAAATGAGTCAGTTCTTCACATCAGGTGGCAAAAGTATTGGAGCTTCAGCTTCAACCTCAGTCCTTCCAATGAATATTTAGGACTGATCTCCTTTAGGATGGAATGGTTGGATCTCCTTGCAGTCCAAGGGATTCTCAAGAGTCTTCTCCAACACCACAGTTCAAAAGCATCAATTCTTCGGTGCTCAGCTTTTTTAATACTCCAAACTCTCACATCCATACATGACTAAGGGAAAAACCATAGCTTTGATTAGATGGACCTTTGTTGGCAAAGTAATGTCTCTGCTTTTTAATATGTTGCCTAGGTTGGTCATAACTTTTCTTTCAAGGAGTAAGTGTCTTTTAATTTCATTGCTGCAGTCACCATCTGTAGTGATTTTGGAGACCAAAAAAATAAATCTGTCACTGTTTCTACTATTTCCCCATCTATTTGCCATGAAGTGATGGGACCAGATGCCATGATCTTAGTTTTCTGAATGTTGAGCTTTAAGCCAACTTTTTCACTCTCCTCTTTCACTTTCATCAAGAGGCTCTCTAGTTCTTCTTCGCTTTCTGCCATAAGGGTGGTGTCATCTGCATATCTGAGGTTATTGATATTTCTCCCAGAAATCTTGATTCCAGCTTGTGCTTCATCCAGCCCAGCATTTCACATGATGTACTCTGCATATAAGTTAAATAAGCAGGGTGACAATATACAGCCTTGACACACTCCTTTCCCAATTTAGAACCAGTCCATTGTTCCGTGTCCAGTTCTAACTGTTGCTTCTTTTTTTTTTTTTTCTAACTGTTGCTTCTTGACCTGCATACTGATTTCTCAGGAGGCAGGTCAGGTGGTCTGGTATTCCCATCTCTTGAAGAATTTTCCACAGTTTGTTGTGATCCAGACAGACAAAGGCTTTGGCATAGTCAATAAAGCAGAAGTAGATGTTTTTCTGGAACTCTTTTACTTTTTCAATGATACAATGGATGTTGGCATTTGTTCTCTGGTTCCTCTGCCTTTTCTAAATCCAGCTTGAAGTCTGGAAGTTCAAGGTTCACGTATTGCTGAAGCCTAGCTTGGAGAATTTTGAGCATTACTTTGCTAGCATGTGCTCCTGCTGCTGCTCAGTCACTTCAGTGGTGTCCGACTCTGTGCTACCCCATAGATGGCAGCCAACCAGGCTCCCCTGTCCACGGGACTCTCTTGACAAGAATACTGGAGTGGGTTGCCATTTCCTTTCCTGTGTGAAATGAGTGCAATTGTGCAGTAGTTTGAGCATTCTTTGGCACTGCCTTTCTTTGGGATTGGAATGAAAACTGACCTATTCTAGTCATGTGGCCATTGCTGAGTTTTCCAAATTTGCTGGCATATTGAGTGCAGCGCTTTCACAGCATCATCTTTTAGGATTTGAAATAGCTCAACTGGAATTCCATCACCTCCACTAGCTTTGTTCGTAGTGATGCTTCCTAAGGCCCACTTGACTTCACCTTCCAGGATGTCTGGCTGTAGGTGAGTGATCACACCATCGTGATTATCTGGGTCATGAAGATTTTTTTTTGTACAGTTCTTCTGTGTATTTTTGCCACCTCTTTTAATATATTCTGCTTCCTTTAGGTCCATACCATTTCTGTCCTTTATTGAGCCCATCTTTGCATGAAATGTTCCCTTGGTATCTGTAATTTTCTTGACGAGATCTCTCGTCTTTCCCATTCTATTGTTTCCCTCTATTACTTTGCACTGGTCATGGAGGAAGACTTTCTTATCTCTCTTTGCTATTCTTTGGAACTCTGCATTCAAATGCTACCTTAGAACACATTTATGTTTTTGGAAGATCAGTTCATAATAACCACAGCATTTAGGGATAGACCAAAAGTCCATCAACATCAGAATAGGTAAATAAATTGTTGAATATCTTTACAATAAAATACCACAACCAGAGTGTATTTTTCATAAAGCCAAAGTAGCTAAACTTTAAGTCCTTGGCTTGCCCTGATCTCTTCCTAGGCTGGCAGTAGGCATAGCAATGTGTTCATATATGGACATACATTTTTATTAAATTAAGAAAAACAACTTTTCTTATCTTTTCTCTTGGTATGAACACCATATTGTTGTATGAACACCAATACTAGCTTCAAGTCCCTCAAAATCTGTTTCAACCCCTAACCAAAAAAGCATGCAGTTTAATAAGCTAGAGTTCCACATAATGTCTCCCAAAGAAAGGCAATGCCAAAGAATGCTCAAACTACCGCACGACTGTACTCATGTCACATGCTAGCAAAGTAATGCTCAAAATTCTCCAAGCCGGGCTTCAACAGTATATGAACCATGAACTTCCAGATGTTCAAGCTGGGTTTAGAAAATTCAAAGGAACAAGAGATCAAATTGCCAACATCTGTTGGATCATCAAAAAAACAAGAGAGTTCCAGAAAAACATCTATTTCTGCTTTATTGACCATGCCAAAGCCTTTGACTGTCTTGATCAAAATAAACTGTGGAGAATTCTTCAAGAGATGGGAATACCAGACCACCTGACCTGCCTCCTGAGAAATCAGTATGCAGGTCAAGAAGCAACAGTTAGAACTGGACATGGAACAAGAGACTGGTTCCAAGTCAGGAAAGGAGTACGTCAAGGCTGTATATTGTCACCCTGCTTATTTAACTTATATGCAGAGTACATCATGTGAAATGCTGGGCTGGATGAAGCACAAGCTGGAATCAGGATTTCTGGGAGAAATATCAATAACCTCAGATATGCAGATGACACCACCCTTATGGCAGAAAGCGAAGAAGAACTAGAGAGCCTCTTGATGAAAGTGAAAGAGGAGAGTGAAAAAGTTGGCTTAAAGCTCAACATTCAGAAAACTAAGATCATGGCATCCAGTCACATCACTTCATGGCAAATAGATGGGGAAACAATGGAAACAGTGAGAGACTTTATTTTGGGGGGCTCCAAAATCACTGCAGATGGTGACTGCAGCCATGAAGTTGAGACACTTACTTCTTGTAAGAAAAGTTATGACCAACCTAGATAGCATATTAAAAAGCAGAGACATTACTATGCTAACAAAGGTCCATCTAATCAAAGCTATGGTTTTTCCCTTAGTCATGTATGGATGTGAGAGTTTGACTATAAAGAAAGCTGAGTCCCAAAGAATTGGTACTTTTAAACTGTGGTATTGGAGAAGACTCTTGAGAATCCCTTGGACTGCAAGGAGATCCAACCAGTCCATCCTAAAGGAAATGAGTCCTGAATATTCGCTGGCAGTACTGATGCTGAAGCTGCAACTCCGATGATTTGGCCACCTGATGTGAAGAACCAACTCATTTAAAAAGACCCTTATGCTGGGAATGATTGAAGGCAGGAGGAGAAGGGGATGAGAGAGAATGAGATGGTTGGATGGCATCACTGACCTAATGGACTTGAATTTGAGTAAGCTACAGGAGTTGGTGATGGACAGCGAAACCTGGCATGTTGCAGTCCATGAGGTCGCAAAGAGTCGGACACAACTGAGCAACTGTACTGAACTGAACTAACACATAATATGAGTGAATTTTGCAGATATAATGAAAGAAACATAACAGAAAAGGAGCATGCAATTTATTTGTATTTATTTATTTTTGATTGAAAGATAATTGTTTTACAGTATTGTGTTGGTTTCTTCAAAGCATCATCATGAATCAGCCATAGCTATACATATGTCCCTTCCCTGTTGAACCTCCCTCCCACCTCCCTCACATCCCACCTCTCTAGGTTGTTTCAGAGCCCTGGTTTGAGTTCCCTGAGTCATACAACAAACTCCCATTGGCTATCTATTTTACATATGGTAATAATGAATGTTTCCATGTTACTCTCTCTGTATATCCTACCCTCTCCTTCTCCTCCTCCTCCATCTTCATAAGTCTGTTCTCTATGTCTGAGTCTCCATGGTTGCCCTGCAAATAGTTTCATCAGTACCATCTTTCTACATTCCATATATATGTGTTAGTATACAATATTTGTTTTTCTCTTTCTGACTTACCCTGTATGATAAGCTGTAGGTTCATCCACCTCATGAGAACTGACTCAAATGCATTCCTTCTTGTGGCTGAGTAATATTCCATTGTATATATGTACCACAGCTTCTTTATCCATTCATCTGTCAATGGATATCTAGGTTGCTTCCATGTTCTAGCTGTTGTAAATAGTGCTGCAGTGAACATTGGGGTACATGTGTCTTTTTCAGCTTTGGTTTCCTCAAGGTATATGCTGAGGAGTGGGATTGCAGGGTCATATGGTGGTTTTATTCCTAGTTTTTTAAGGAATCTCCATACTGTCTTCCATAGCGTCTGTATCAATCTACATTCCCACCAACAGTGAAGAGGGTTCCCTTTTCTCCACACCCCCTCCAGCACTTATTGTTTGTAGATGTTTTGATGATAGCCTTTCTGACTGGTGTGAGGTGATATCTCATTGTAGTTTTGATTTGCATTTCTCTGATAATGAGAGTTGTTGAGCATCTTTTCATGTGTTTATTAGCCATCTGTATGTCTTCTTTGGACAAATGCCAGTTTAGGTCTCTCCCACTTTCTGATTGGGTTATTTGTTTTTCTGATATTGACTTATATGAGTTGCTTGTATGTTTTGGAAATTAATCGTTTGTCAGTTGTTTCACTTGCTATTATTTTCTCCCATTCTGAGAGTTGTCTTTTCACCTTCTTTACAGTTTCCTTTGCTGTGCAAAAACTTCTAAGTTGAATTTGGTACCACTTATTTATTTCTGTTTTTATTGCCATTACTCTAGGAGGTGAGTTGTAGAGGATCTCACTTGATTTTTGTCAATGGGTAGTATGCCTGTGTTTTCCTCTAAGAGTTTTATGGTTTCCGGTATTACATTTAGGTCTTCAATCCATTTTGAGTTTATCTTTGTGTATGATGTTACGAAGTGTTCTAATTTTGTTCTTTTACATGTAGCTGTCCAGTTTTGCCACACCACTTATTGAAGAGGCTGTCTTTGCCTCATTGTGTATTCTTGCCTCCTTTGTCAAAGATAAGGTACCCATAGGTGCCTGGGTTTATTTCTGGGCTTTCAGTCTTGTTTCTTTGGTCTATATTTCTGTTTTTGTGCCAGCACCACACTGTCTTCAGGACTGTAGCTTTGTAGGATAATCTGAAGTCAGGAAGGGTGATTCCTCCAGCTCCATTCTTCTTTCTCAAGATTGCTTTGGCTATTCAGGGTCTTTTGTGTTTCCATATGAATTGTGAACATTTTTGTTCTAGTTCTGTGAAAAATGCCATTGGTAATTTGATAGGGATTGCATTGAATCTGTACATTGCATTTGGTAGTTTAGTCATTTTCACAATATTGATTCTTCCAACACAGAAACATGGAATATCTCTCCATCTGATTATGCCGTCTCTGATTTATTTCATCGTGTCTTATAGTTTTCTGTATACAGCTCTTTTGTCTCCTTAGGTAGGTTTATTCCTAGATATTTTATTCTTTTTGTTGCAATGGTGAATGGGATTGATTCCTTAATTACTTTTTCTGAATTTTCATGGTTAATATATAGGAATGTAAGTGATTTCTGTGTATTGATTTTGTGTCCTGTGACTTTGCTAAATTCAGTGATTAGCTCTACTGGTTTTCTGATAGTATCTTTGAGGTTTTCTATGTATAATATCATGTCATCTGTGAACAGTGAGTTTTACTACTTCTTTTCTGATCTGGATTCCTTTTATTTCTTTTTCTTCTCTGATTGCCATAGTTAGGACTTCCAAAACTATGTTGAATAATAGTGGTGAGAGTGGGCACCCTTGTCTTATTCCTGATCTTAGAGGGAATGCTTTCAGTTTTACACCATTGAGAATAATGTTTGCTGTGGGTTTATAATATGTGGCCTTTATCATGTTGAGTTAGATTCCTTCTATGCCCATTTTTTGAAGAATTTTTATCATAAATGGGTGCTGAATTTTATCAAAGGCTTTTTCTGCATCTATTGAGATTTTCATATAGCTTTTATCTTTCAGTCTGTTAATATGGTATATCACATTAATTAATTTGCATATATTGAAAAATCTTTGCATCCCTGGTATAAACCTGACTTGATCATGATTTATGATCTTCTTAAAGTGTTGTTGAATTCTGTTTCCTAGAATTTTGTTAAGGATTTTTGCATCTATGTTCATTAGTGATATTGGCCAGTAATTTTCTTTTTTTGTGTTGTCTTTGTCTGGTTTTCGTATCAGGGTGATGGTGGCCTCCTAGAATGAGTTTGGAAGTGTTCTTTCCTCTGCAATTTTTTGAAAGAGTTTTAGAAGGATAGGCATTAGCTCGTCTCTAAATGTTTGATAGAATTCACCTGTGAATCCATCTGGCCCTGGGCTTTTTTAGGAGTTGGGGGGAGATTTTTGATCATAGTTTCAATTTCAGGAGCATGTAATTTATGATTGTATTTAATAATATTGAAAGCAGACACATCTAAATGAAGTGATGTAGCGATATTTACATAATGGTAAAACCATAGAGAAGAGTTTGGAAGCAGTTATCACAGAAATCTGAGCACTGTTTTTCATGAGAAAGAAAATCAGCTGGACAGTACACGTGGGGTCCCCATGGGTGCTGAAAAGGCTCTATTTCTAATCTTGGAGAGTGATTATACTATTTTATTCTGTGCATTTACCGCTAATGCTCTCTAGACCATGTGTTACCTTTCACAATTTTAAAGTTAAAAATAAATACCGATTGTCTAAATGATTCTGATGAGCACCCGTTGCCCTAGGCCTTTGCTTCTGCTGCTTGGGCCACCCAGAACCACTCTGCTACCTCTCTGCCTTGCTGTTATGTTAACGAATTATGGTTACCTAATTCTTCACATTGCTGTCCTTTCTCATCTAAATATCATTACTTTGCTCAATCCTTTTTTGTGACAAATTCACTTAAATTAGCCCATAGCCAACTAGGTGACTAAGCATATAGAATCAAACAGAATGTTCAGGCGGTCTTCTTCACTCCATGAGCTATACCTCTCTTAATGCATCTTAAGGTCACATTTGGTTACTCGGCAGCCACATCACACCGCTGGTATGTTTAACGTCAGCTGACACCATTAAGCCCCCGTGCTGCTGCTTAGCCATCTTGTACCTTTGTAGTCTATTATTTAGACTCATATCTTATCTGTTCAAGTTCATCTAGTTCCAGTTAGTTCACTCTTCCACTTTTTCAGCAATCTTTTCTAATGCTATCAAAATGCTTTTGATTCTAGGAACTTCCTTCTGTACTATAACTACACAATTTGTACCACCCATGAATTTAATAAATCACCCTTCATATTTTTCATTAAACTGTTGATTAAAAATGTGGAGCAAGGCAGGGCTAAAGAAAGAGACCTAATGAGTACTACCAGAAACAAGTCCCTCCTTTGGTCTGGTTTGTTTAAAAACACCTTTGGTACTGGGGTTCTAATAGTTATGTATCTCCTTCGTTACCCTTGCAATCAACATATTTTTACTCCCTCTTTTTCACATGAGTGTCATTAGGATATTGTATGATGCTTTAATGAAATACTAATATAAAATTTTCTATCGCATCTCTTTTATCTGCCATTAGTTAGTTTGTTTATTCAATAAATATTATTAAGAGAAACACTATGGATATAAAAGAGCTTCCCAGGTTGTGCAGTGATAACGAATTTGCCTGCCAATGCAGGAGACTCAGGAGACATGGGTTCAATCCCTGGGTTGGGAAGATCCTCTGGAGTAGGAAATGGCAACCCACTCCAATATTCTTGCCTGGAAAATTCCATGGACAGAGGCGCCTGGTGGGCTACAGTCCATACAGTCAGTGCAAGGGGTCACAAAGAGTTGGAAACGACTGAGCACGCACACAAACATGGATATAAACATGTAAACTTGCCTTCAAGTTAAGAAATAGACTTTCAAGCAAATAACTGCACCTCAGTGAGATAAGAATGGACAGAACACAGGCAATGCATTTTTAAACCATAGAGGATGACATGATTAGGTCCAGTAATGCTGAAGAAGAAATGAATTGGTCTAGTAAGACATAGTGTTGGTAAATTCATACTCATCTTAAATCTTTTTTCTTGACTTTCAAACTGTACCTTTTCATCAAGTAAATCTTTGAAATTTCCATGGAGTTAATTGAATATCACTGGTCTAGTTTGTTAATTTCACTTTTTTCCATTTAACAAAGGAGAAACATTTGCACATTTCCAGTGTTCAAATTCCCATTTGCTTAAAGGTCATCAACCATGTTTATACAGCAACTTTTCCTGGTAACTTTGAATATGATTATTTTGAGGGATATATCTTACACCCTTGCAGTTGCAAGATTCTCCCCTATTATTTCTTGTTTCAAGTTGTACTTACTTTATTCTCACAGGTGTTTTCTTTATGTTTTCAAATTCCTTTTCAAAGGACACATAAGCAAATTAGGATCTGAGGATATCTGCTTTTCTTGTATCATCCTTCACTTGATGACATTGACTGCAAGCAGTGGCCTACCCCTTTCTTTGATCCTCTGATCTGACCGTATTTCCATAGTTTGTCGCCCTCAGTATTTTCACAAGCCACAGATAATTTTCTTCATTTATCCTTCCAAAGACCAATCTTCCCATCTTTGGTGATGAATCATTTTTTCTAGATGTCCCCTTAAGCCTGACCTGAGCTGCGCTGAATTTTTAATATACAATCTTCTATTCTTCCT